>NC_027754.1:2639384-2644776 GCF_000695525.1 Brassica oleracea var. oleracea | reverse complement strand
GATGTTATTCTCGTTACTGGAGAATATGTATCAAAATAGTCAAAACCATCCTTTTATCGGAATTCTTGAACTACAAGCCTAGATTTGTATTTTCCACCAGGCTTTCGTGTCATTATCCATCTATTCCCTAATGCTTTGCAGCCATGTGGTAAATCTGTTACGTACCATGTATAATTTTGCATGATAGAAACAAATTCACTTCTGACAGCTTCGTTCCAAAACGGAGGTTCTGGTGAAACCATGGCTTCTGCCAAAGTTTTTGGAACATTTTCTACTAAAATTACCATTAGGAAATCTTCACCAAAAGATTTTTTCTTTTGAGCTCTTTTGCTTCTTCAAGGTTCATATTTTTCTTCATTTTCTAAAATATCATTTATAGAAATCTCGACGTTTGTCTCAGTTTCTGTATCTTTGTCGTTGTCCCTTTCTTTTTGAGTTCGTTTTGAACCTTATTTTTCCTTGTATGGAAAAATATTTTCGAAGAAATATGCATTTCTTGATTCCATGACTGTATTTACATGAATGTCTGATATTTCAGATTTATGTACATAAATAGATAAGCACTACTGTTATGTGCATATCCGATGAAGATGAAATCCACTGTTTTAGGTCCAATAGTGACCTTTTTTGGTGGCGGTACCACAATTTTTGCCAAGCACCCCCACACTTTGAGGTATTTATACGAAGGTAAATTACCTTTCTATAATTCATATGGTGTTTTGCCAGTTATTTTGTGTGGAATTTTGTTGAGGATATAATTAGTGGTAAGCAACGCTTCCCCCCACATGTTCTGGGGTAATCCAGATTCCTGCAACATTACATTCATCATCTCTTTTAGAGTTCAATTTTTGCGTTCAGCTACTCCATTAGATTCTGGTGAGTAATGGGCTGTAGTTTGATGGATTATTCCATGTTCTTTGCAAAATGCATTAAATGGACCATCATACTCGTCTCCTCTGTCGCTTCTAACTACTATAATAGTTGTTTTAAGCTAATTTTCGACCTCGAGTTTAAATTCTTTGAATTTTTCTAAGGTTTCATCTTTGCTATGTAACAAGTGTACATAACAATATTTTGTGCAGTCATCTATGAAGGTCACAAAGTACTTTTTTCCACCTCTAGTTTATATGTATTTTAAATCACATAAATTGGTGTGAATTAAATCTAGAGTTTGTTAGTTCTTTCAACATGAGGTGATGGCGTTTTTGTGAGCTTAGCCTGTACGCATACTTCACATTTTTGTTTACTTGTTTTGCATTTAGGGATTAGATTTAAATTCATTAATCTTTATATAGATTTGTAGTTTACATGGCCTAATCTATCATGCCATATATTAAAAGACTTAACCAAATAAGCAACTGGCTCTTTCTTATTCATTGAAACTTTTGGAGCTACAACTTTCGGAGGGACTGTCATTACATTCATCTTGGCAAGTCCATTCTTAACATACCCATTTCCAAAATACATCCCATTTTCTTAATCACGAGTTTATCTGCCTCAAGACTTGTGGCGAATCCATTCTTGCTGAGCAAGGTTCCCGAGACCAAGTTCTTCCTTATGTCAGGCACATGCTTCACATTCGTCAGAGTGACTTCACGTCCAGATGTCATCTTTAAAATCACAATGCCGCAGCCTTCAATCTTGGAGTCTGCAGTGTGCCCCATGAACAACTTCTCATCAGTCTTGCTTTTCTGATAAGTGCTGAACATCACCCTATCAGTGCAAATGTGGGTGGTCGCTCCTGTGTCATACCACCATTCCTTGGGGTTTCTGCCTTCAACCATGTTGGCCTCAGTCATCATTGCAACGAGATCCTCCTCAGTGAGATTTGCTTGATGCTTCTCATCTCTGATCTTGCTGCAACACTCAGCAGTTTTGTGTCCCACTTTATGGCAGTAGTGACACTTCCCCTTGAACTTCTCTACATTCGCATTGATTTCAATATCTTTGTTCTTGAATTTTTTTCAAGAAACCTTCAAGGCTGCAGTAGTTTTGGAAGGCTTGGCAGGAGAATGGGTGTGTGCCTTGTGGGAACCGAAATTCACACTGTCGATTTCCGTTTAAATAAGAAAAGTAGGAGAACCCTAGTTTCCCAGAGGTCCCGGATATATGCTAATATCAAACGCCAAGCAATCAGAACACGGAATAAAAACGATAAAATATAAGAATTCGCGTTTGAGCGTTACAACAAGGTAAGAGCCTGGGCTGCGAGAGATGTCGGCGAGATTCCTAGTTCTAAAACCCTAAAGCTGCTAAACCTAATTGAATCGCAGCTCGAATAACAAAAACGGAAAATTGCCTAAATTGCTCTAAGTGCTAAGTTTTTTGCTGTGTCTCGAATCCCCCTTTGCCTCTCGCCTAGGACTCCTTATATACTTGCTCCTAGGTCGGTTTGCGTCTTTCCCCTTCTGCCCTTAAGCCGTCAAAGCTCAAAAATGGAGATACTCCAATTTTCCCGATATTCGTGATTATCTTCAGAAACTTTACATTTATCCGCGGAAACTTGACATTTATCTTGCCTTACGAACCAAACATACACCATCATAAGGCTTATGGGTCTTCGGTTAAGAAATCGTAAGTGGGTTTCGAGCTACGTTTTAGGTCTCTTTGGGCCGTCTTTGACTCGAAACGTTTATTACGGTTTCTTCGATAAAAACAAACTTCCCGCGGTTTTTATCGAAAAGTTTGACCGATGACTTCTAGTGATGAGAAACAAAGAATGGTTTAGCCATGGCTCACGGGAGATAGCATTAAAGAGTAGACGAGAATGCATGGATTCGTGTCGTAACGACGTTCTGGGAGAGTTCAGTCGCTACGTAACGACCGAGCCGCATACGTGCTCGGTCGCTACGTAGCGACAGAGCTTGGCTTGAGCTCGGTCGCTATGCATGCTCGGTCGCTACATAGCGACCGAGCCATGTGTGTGCTCGGTCGCTACGTAGCGACCGAGTTTTGGCTCGAGCACGGTCGCTACGTAGTGACCGAGCCGTGTGCATGCTCGGTCGCTACGTAGCAACCGAGCTTGGCTTGTGCGTGGTCCGGTTGCTATACTCGAGCTTGTCCGTGGCCGGTTTGGATAGGTGTCTGTTGCCTTGGGACAATCGGTATTTGGTTCGATCGAAATTAGAACAATATTTTACCGCAAGACTCTTCGTAAAAATATTTTTTACGAAGAATAACTTTCGTAAAAAATGCTCACGCTGATTTTTACGGAGATTTGGACAATAACTTCGTCGTGATCGTTTTTGACCTCAACAGTTAGCCCCAGACCGTTAGAATCGTAGGTTACTATGAGATTCTAGCGTGCGTTTTGGCGAGTTAGGCAAGATAGGCATGTTGGACGAAGTTTATATCCAGAGTTCTGCGGAAGAATATTGATGAATAAATACATATATAATAAATCGAAATCCTAACTCATACCTCTATAAGTAGTGATCCCCCATCTTCATTCCCTTCTCACATTTCTCTCCTTCCAAACTCTCTCTAGCTTCTTTTCTCTGGCTCTCAAGATGTCTTCCTCTCAAAACGACAAGAAGAATTCTGATGCTGAGATGGCTGAGGCCTCCTCCCAGGCGCAAGAGTCAACCCCTTCTGACGACGCTCCGACCTGTGTCGTCGGCTTCCTTTCTTTCCGAGAGAAGATGTCTCGTCGTAAGGCTGAGAAAGAAACGGCACGTGCCGACACCGAGTGTAACACCCCCGAACCGTCCTAGACATATGGTCGATCAACCGGCCAACAATCAAACAAGAACATGACCGATCGACCGTCCAACACCCAGGGTTGGAGATGATTAAGCCAACCGGCCAGCCAACAATCAAACCAGAATATGACTGACCATCCAACCCAACACCATGGTCCGGAAGCGCTACGTGACGGGCTAGGAACGATCCGATTAGAGTCACAAAATTTACGCCACAACCTAGACCAGTTCATCCACTAACTCGTCCCGCTGCGTCAAGGCACAAGGCTTTGCAACCCGTATGTAGAGTTAGCGTTTTCCGTTAGATCGAGGCCTAAGGCTTTTCAACCCGTACTACGACCTAACGTTGTGTTAGACCGGACTAGTCAAATATCAGAGTACTCATGAAGCGCATATAAAACAATTACTTTTATTGATTTAAGAAATATTCATACAATGAATAATTCAAGACTGGGCCCGGCCTACTGCCAAATCGAGTCAACATAACACAATTCACAATACCGTTTACAAAAGGCATGAAAATCTACACCGGCGGTCCTAACGTCCAGCACCATGCTATCCAATCATCCTTACCTAAAGCGACCTGCAAAAAGGACAACAGAGTTGGATGAGTAACCTAATGTTACTCAGTGAGCTGGCGGCCTCTACCCGCAGCCTAGACTCTAACCAAAAATTTGGAAACTAGGAATATATGCGGAAATAATGAAAAGATAACAAACGAGTTTAGAGAAAACAGTAGATCTTATTTCGAGTCCGCGTGAGAGCGTTGCGATCATAAAAGCTTTGGCCGCAAAGGCTGTCAGCGAGTTACCTAGTTCTAGCGGCCTAAAAGCTCAAACCTAGTTGACTCGCAACTCGATAACAAAAGACGAAGAAAATACAGAAAAGGTTTTTGATTGATTTCGGACTGAACCTTATGAAAGGCTGCCTACGTACCCCTTTCGAGGATCAAGCCGAACGTAGTTCAAGAGTGAACCAAGAGATCGAACTGCTTGTGCACGTTCGTCTGGTAATCGGGTGCAAGTCATGGAAACAGAGCATGTCGAGAATAATGCCTCAGAGTATCTAAGTGTCGAGAGTTCTGAGTCTAAAAAGTTGTCCCTCATGCCTCTCGCCTAGGACTCCATATATACTCGCTCCTAGGTCAGTTTACGCTTTTCTCCTTCTGCCCTTAAGCCGTCATAGCCTAAAAATGGAGATATTCCATTTTTCCCGATCTTCGTAATTATCTTCAAAATTTCGTATTTATCTACGGAAACTTGAAATTTATCTTTCCTTACGAACCAAGCGTAAACCGTCCCACGGTTTACGGGATGCTGGTTAAGAAATCGTAAGGTGGGCTTCGAGTCATGCCTGAGGTCCCTTTGGGCCGTCTTTCGACATGAAGCGTTTATTACGACTTATTTCGATAAAAATGAACTTTCCGCGGTTTTTATCGTAAAGTTTGATTGATGACTTCGAATGGCGGAAAACATGAAATGGGTTCGCTACGGTCTTCGGGAGACAGCATCGAAGGGTAGACGAGAATGCATGGATTCGTGTCGTATCGACGTTTCGGAAGGTCGCTACGTAGCGACCGAGATTGGCTTCGGCCGCTAAGTAGCGACCGAGCGGGATGGACGCTTGGTAGCTACGTAGCGACAGAGCTTGGCTCGAGCTCGGTCGCTACGTAGCGCGGGAGGGATGCTCGA
>NC_027754.1:2636709-2639352 GCF_000695525.1 Brassica oleracea var. oleracea | reverse complement strand
GCTCGATCGCTACGTAGCGACCGAGCTTGGCTTGAGCGCTACGTAGCGACCGAGCTTGGCTTGAGCGCTACGTAGCGACCGAGCTAGGCTTGAGCGCTACGTAGCGACCAAGCGGGACGTGTGTTAGGTCGCTATGTAGGACCGAGCGGGATGGACGCTCGGTCGCTACGTCGCGACCGAGCGAGATGGACGCTACGTAGCGATAGAGCTTGGCTCGAGCTCGGTCGCTACGTAGCGACCGAGCCAGACGGACGCTAGCGACCGAGTTTGGCTTGAGCGCTACGTAGCGACCGAGCGAGACGGACGCTCGGTCGCTATGTAGCGACCGAGCTTGGCTTGAGTGGTACGTAGCGACCGAGCGGGACGGCCGCTCGGTCGCTACGTAGCGACCGAGCTTAGCTTGAGCGCTACGTAGTGACCGAGCGGGACGGCGTAGCGACCGAGCTTGGCTCGAGCTCGGTTACTACGTAGCGACCGAGCGGGACGGACGCTCGGTCGCTACGTAGCGACCAAGCTTGGCTCGAGCTCGGTCGCTACGTAGCGACCTTTTTCGAGCCATTCTCGGTTGCTACGTAGCGACCGAGCTTGGCTCGAGCTCGGTCGCTACGTAGTGAACTTTTTCGGGCTTTTCTCCGATGTCTCGTGTTTCTTCCGCAGGGCTCTTCGTAAGAATAAATCTTTTCCGAAGATTTATTTTTCGTAAAAACGTTCATGCCGATTTTTACGGACTTTCAGACATTGATTCCGTCGTGACCGATTTTGACCCCAACATGTTCCATGTTTCAATATTAGTATCATTGGATTTACGAAAATGAATGAACATCTCGTCGAAAACTTTTTTAGCGTTTAGGAATAGCCAGGGATGATCAAGAGGTGCCAAGGATGATCAGGAAGACTTGCGAGGTGAATGTGATTTTGGCGACAGATCGAGGCGCGAGAGGAAGGATGGTGAGACCGTGGAGAGAGGTGGATGGGGGAATTTTGATTCTCGGATTTAGATGCCAGGGATGATCAGGAAGGCTCGCCAGGTGATGAGGTTTTGGCCACAGATCAAGGCGCGAGAGGAAGGATGGTGAGACCGTGGAGAGAGGTGGATGGGGGAATTTTGATTCTCGGATTTCGTTCCATCCCTTTCCTTATCCGAGATTCTTTTTCTACGATTGTTGTTAGATTTTCGAAGGTTTTCAAATGTTGCCAACTTTAGTTATACGAAAGTTTTTTTGAAAACTAATATCGAGTTTAATTTTACGAAAGTTATTCCGCAAAATGTTATCGATTTTAATTTTACGAAAGTTGTTTTGTAAAAGGTTGTCGAGCTTAATTTTTGCAAAGGTTATTTCGCAAGATGTTGTCGAGCATAATTTTACGAGATTTGTTCCGTAAATAAGTTTTCAAGTTTTGGTTGTACGAGAGCCGTGACGAGGTTAATTATTGCAACCAAACTTAATCAGAAGTTTTTCTCATATCCGTGGGATTGATCCGTGGAAGTTTCGAGTAGTTTTTTCCGAAGTAAGATCTAGGTGACAAACATCGACAACTCGCGGAATTTGCTACTATGGAAGTGATACTTGAATTCTTACGAAACCTTAGGCTTCAGAAACGTTTTAGCAGTGGGGATACGATCTCCCGTTTTGCTTTATTTAGTCATCGTCATCCGTTTTAGGTTTTGAGTGATTCTATAGAAATTAACTTTGTTTCTCAGAAAGTTATTTGGAAGAAGTACAGCCGTGGGGGTTTCATAACCGATTTGCTGCGCTTCATTTTTCTACGATAAATCTAGGATTTTTCCGAAAGATATTCGGAAGAAGTACAGTGACAAGTTATGTACCCGATTTGATGTGCTTCCTTTTTTCCGCCACTAACCTAGGCTTTTTCCGCAAGATAATCGCAAGAAGTACAGCGGTGAGTTATGTACCCGATTTACTGTGCTTCCTTTTTCCGAGATTAACCTAAGGTTTTTCTGCGGTTCTGGGGAGAGGAAGTTTTACTTTTCCGAAAAGTTTTCAGAAAACGTGTTTTGGTAAAACCCTTACACGTTGAGATTTCTTCAGTTTGGTAATGAGCCAAACTTACGGGGTTTGATAAAATTTATCGTTTCTCTTTATGTTTAGAAAGAGAAATCGCGAGCTCGTTTCGTTGCACTTCCAGTGGCGAAAAGTCGCGGCAAAGTTTTCGATTTTCTCAAGAACTGTGGCATTTGCGTAAGCGTTAGCCATAGGCGCAGTGGCGGCTGGAGTAGTCTTACCAGCGTTGTTGCGAACTGCGATTTTGTCTTTTGTATTTCCAGACATTGTTTTCATCAAGCGTTTTGAGGCTATGAGTTAGAGTAATCCGTACCCCCCCCCCCTCCTTCTAGCGCCAAACTGTGGGAACCGAAATTCACACTGTTGATTTTTTTTTAAATAAGGAAAGTAGGAGAACCCTAGTTTCTCGGAGGTCCCTGATATCTGCTAATACCACACGCCAAACAATCAGAACACGAAATAAAAACGATAACATATAAGAAATCGAAAAGAGAGCAAAGTAGATCTTATTCTGAATTCGCATTTGAGCGTTACAACAAGGTAAGAGCCTGGGCTGCGAGAGCTGTCGGCGAGATTCCTAGTTCTAAAACCCTAAAGCTGTTAAACTTAATTGAGTCAC
>NC_027754.1:2636123-2636555 GCF_000695525.1 Brassica oleracea var. oleracea | reverse complement strand
TCAAAAATGGAGATACTCCAATTTTCCCGATCTTCGTGATTATCTTCGGAAATTTTACTTTTATCTGCAGAAACTTGACATTTATCTTGCCTTACGAACCAAGCATAAACCTTCATAAGGCTTATGGGTCTTCGATTAAGAAATCGTAAGTGGGCTTCGAGCTACGTTTTAGGTGTCTTTGGGCCGTCTTTGACTCAAAACGTTTATTACGGTTTCTTCGATAAAAACAAACTTCCCGCGGTTTTTATCGTAAAGTTTGACTGATGACTTTGAGTGATGAGAAACAAAGAATGGTTTAGCCATGGCTCACGGGAGATAGCATTAAAGAGTAGACGAGAATGCATGGATTCCTGTCGTATCGACGTTCTGGGAGAGTTCGGTCGCTACGTAATGACCGAGCCGCGTACGTGCTCGGTCGCTACGTAGCGACCG
>NC_027754.1:2630498-2636078 GCF_000695525.1 Brassica oleracea var. oleracea | reverse complement strand
TCGGTCGCTATGTAGCGACCGAGCTTGGCTCGAGCTCGGTCGCTACGTAGCTTGAGCTCGGTCGCTACATAGCTCGAGCTCGGTCGCTACGTAGCTCGAGCTCGGTCGCTACGTAGCGACCGAGTTTTGGCTTGAGCTAGGTCGCTACGTAGCGACCAAGCTTGGCTTGTGCGTGGTCCGGTTGCCATACTCGAGCTTGTCTGTGGCCGGTTGGATACGTGTCCGTTGCCTTGAGACAATCGGTATTTGGTTCGATCATGATTAGAACAAGATTTTACCGCAAGACTCTTTGTAAAGATATTTTTTACGAAGAATAACTTTCGTAAAAAATGCTCACACTGATTTTTGCGGAGATTTGGACATTAACTTCGTCGTGACCGTTTTGAACCCCAACATGCCTTTCCTTTTCCTTTGTGCTCAGCCATGTTGACAGTATGCTCCTTAGTAGTGACCTTGTCAGCAGTTTGGTTTCTGGATTCCATCTGAAGCCTCATGATGAGCTCCTCGAGCCCCATATTCTTCTTCTTGTGCTTCAAGAAGTTCTTGAAATATGCATAGATTGGAGGAAGCTTTTCATTGAAGCTAAGAGTTGTGAATGTCTCGCTGATGGACATCCATCAGCAGCGATTTCATGGCAAATGACCTGAAACGTTTCCACCTGATCCATGATGGGTTTTGAATCCACCATTTTGAAGTCATGGAACTTTGCAACCACATACTTATGGCCGCCAGCGTCCTCACCTATGTACTTCTTATCCAGTGGTCTCCACAGCTCTTTCGCAGTGGGGATCTCACAGTAGACACGGTAAAATGGGTCAATGAGGCGACTCAAAATGTAACCTTTACAGATGAAGTCGGAATACACCCATATTTCAACACTTGCGAGAGTGTGCACATCATCAATCTCGTAAGGAACAAGGGGCTTGTTCTCCTGGATAAACTTGCCCAGCTTCATCGTTGTCAGCAAGAACATCATCTTCTTCAGCCACGTTTTGAAGCATTTGCCATCAAACTTGTCTGGCATCAGTCCTTGAGTGAACACGCTAGGTACAGACGGAGGAGTTTGAACTGCCACCGGACCACTTGCGGTTCCTGAAACTGAATCTGTCTGATAAAGACCAGCACCGAATAGGATACGGCGCGCGGTTTCATCAGCAGCATTACCCACTGGAAGGGTAGTTGTTGTTGTTGCTGCAGCGGTTGACAATGTGATTGTTCCAGCGGTTATTACGCCAGTTGCATCAGTCGTTGCAACGTTGAGTGGAGTCTGAATGACATTCATGGTGTCAATGGAGGTGTTGTTATCATTCGTCATTTTCCTATAGAGAAAACATGAAAACGGATTTGTATTCCATTCAAAAAATAACATATTATTTTTAAAAAATAATAATAGTCTAAAATCGATGTTCATTTTTGGTGTTTGAACCAAATTATATCGATATAAGTCTTGAGAAAACGTTTTGCAAACTCGCTAAAGGTATTCACATAAACCGTTTTGTATAGACGTAGAATGTTTCACAAACTCGCTTAAGAAAGCGGTTATTGAAACGATTCATGTATAGAATGTTTTGATTAATAATATATCTAAAACGTTTCGCGGAAGATGCTATAAGCAAACCGCAAACCCGTTTACAGAAGAACTAAGAAACGTTTTGCGGATAAGCATATAGCAAATCGCAAACATCGTTATTAGATAAGTAAGAAATGTATATCAATAAACGTTTTTGCGGTAGTGCTACAGAGCAAAACGCAAACCGGTATGAGATAAGTAAGAAACGTTTCGTGGAAGTGCTACAGAGCAAATCGCAAACATCGTTCCAAAACCTGTTAACAAATCCTTGTTAAACCGTTTCATAAGACCGTTTTTCAATCTGATCAAACGCTTTAGATAGAAAGCGAAATTAGAGTTATGATTGTAGAAGTCGGATAACCGGACTGACATAAACGATATAATAAAAATGATATGTTAAGGAAATAGACGATTGTAAAGCGAATACAAGAACGATAAGAAATTGTATTCGCAAACGAACATGAAGTCGAGATATAATCTCTTTCCTTAACTCTAAATATTCGCTCCGTAGTGAGACGGTACTGTACGAATATCGAGTCCCATGATACAACCATGGCATACGATTCACGCTTCACTCGTGAACGCCCTAATGAAATATAAACTCTACAAAACACTATTGGGGTATGAATGGCGACCAAGGAATGAAGAGGAACAATGCATTCCTTAACGTTCCTAAAAAAATTTACCATTCCGAAAAAAATTACCGTTCATAAGGAATAGTTTTTCCTTTTCATTCCTTCTCATTCCTTTTATTGTAGAGAAATATATAACAAATTTATTCCTTACTAAATATGATAAGAAATCATTATTCCTCATCATTCCTATAATTTTAGTCATTTTTGTTCCTTTTTTATTTGTTCTCAATGTTCCTATAATGGTCACCAGTTAGACCCTTGGATTTTATGACTTATGCTAAGGGATTTTTTGCTGTTGGTTTCGATGCGAAAAATACTGAGAAATGAAGAAGGAGGAGAGTCGGTATTTAAAGAGGAGACGAGAAGCGGTTTTTCGAAACTGTTGCAAACGTTTTCTGAAAATCTCTCAAAGATGTTGGAGTGGAACGTTGAGCAGCTTTCTCCGCAAATTTCTTTGCCCAAGCCCAAGCCACGTCCACGCCCGTGCCGAGCCAACCGGACGGTGAGCCAACCGGACGGCGGCAGCAGCACGTCCGGTTGGCTCGGCGCATGGGGAGTCCTCTCTCTACCTGAGCCATTTAACTGCTCATATCACATGAGCATATATATACTATTCAGACTTCTCGATGTTGTCTGATGTGGGACTTTCCACTTCTCTTCATTTAATCAAGTTTTGGGCTTTTACAGTGAAACCTCTATAAATTAATAATGTTGGGACTACACCAAAACTATAATTTTTTATTAATTTATAGAGGTATTAATTTATCGATATACTAATTGAACTAAAAATTCAATTTGGGACTATAAAATTATATTATTTTACAGAGATTTTTAGTGTATAATAGTTTATAGAATATTAATTTGAATAGGTTATACTGTATATAGCATTTTCTGAAGCGGTAAGAGAGGCAATCTGGTTGCAGTATGTTCTGAATGAACTGTGGTGGTTCTGAACAATGAGCTATTGAGATATATGTGATTCTCAAAGTGCAATAGATTTAGCTAAAAATGCAGCACATCATGAGAGGACTAAGCATGTAGCATGTAAGTACCATAGGACTAAGCATGTAGCAAGTAAGTACCATTTCACCAAGGATTTGATCAGTGATGGGATAAGTAAAGTCAGTTTGATTGCTATTGCGTACAATGCGTCAGATATATTCACTAACGTGTTGTTAGTAAAGAAGCTCAAAGACGCATTAGAGTTGCTAAGGGTTTATGAGGACTGAGCTTTGATGCTCAAAAGAAATGAAGTTGCGTGGACTTATTCAAGAGGATAGGAAGGTGGATAGGTTTATTCAAGAAAATTCAAAACTGCAGGAAGTTGCTGGAGGTTGCTAAGTATTGGAAAAAGAGTGTATATGCTCAAAGATCCACTAGAGAAAACACGAGATAGATGGACAAAGTGGAGATTTGGAAATGTGTTCCTATATCTTTAATTTGAGCGTTTGGAAGGTACTAGATGGAGTAGAGGCTTTGGTTACTAAACCGAAGCACGTGCTTTGCACATATGTGTATAGCTATGTAAAAGACAGTATATAAAGTCAATACTTATCTTGTAATCGGATAAGGTGTGAGAAAACTTGTTACAAAGAGAGAAGGAAGAAATAGATGATGCCATTATTGTAACCAAGAAATTTGGGTTTGAGTTTATCTAGTGGATTGCTGATTCAACTGGTCCCGGTAAATATACCTCTTCTTCACATGAAAGAATGAGGTGAACACCAGATAACAAATTATGCCATGTTCGTTTTTGTATCCGGTCGCTGCATCTTGATACTAACATTCAGACGTTGTTCGTTTGGACATTATTGCATCAGCATCTAGATGCAACATCTAGAATATCTAGATATTTGAAATGCTAAAAAAGTAGAGTTTATAAACTAGATTTATACATCTAGATGCTTCATTTAGATGCAACAACTATAATATCTACAATATTTAATATTTGAGATGCTAAAAAGTAGAGTTTAGATTCTATATTTACATCTCAAAATCAAAAAGACCTAAAGATCTGTAATAAAAATATAAACTTAACTAAATTAGTTATTATAATTATTATATAATATATTTAATCAGAAAACTGTAATTTTATCTGTCCAAACCCGAAAACATGTTTTCCTACCGAAACCTGAAAATTGCGTTTTTCCGCTGAAATCTGAAAAAAAAATTTAGCCAAAACGCGTAAATGCTTTTTTCCACCAAAATCCGAAAAACGCGTTTTCCTGCCGAAATCAGATAAACATGTTTATCGGCCGAACAAAAAAAAAACACATTTTCCCGCTAAAACTGGAAAATGTGTTTTCTCGCCAAAATCTAAAATATGTTTTCCTGACAAAACCCAAAAATGCATTTTTCAGCCAAAGCCGAAAAACGCAATTTCCTGCCAAAATTAAAAAATGCGTTTTCCCACAAAAACCGGGAAATATGTTTTCCGGCCCACAACGAAACATATGTTTTCCCGCCAATACCGAAAAATTAAATTTTCCCGTGAAACCGCAAATTGTTTGTTTTCATCACTGCAAAATTAATTTTCCCATAAAAATCCGTAAAATTGTGTTTTCCCAAAAAAAAATACAAAATAATGTATTTGAATATTATAATGTTCATTATTAAGAATAAAATCATGCATTTTTAGCCATTTTAACTACTAGTATTCAAATACTATTATAAAATCGAAAAGCAAACAATTATGGATGCAAATACTAACTATAAAAACGAACAACATCCAGATGCTTTACTATATGATGCCCTACTTTCCCGGTTTTCTGGAAGGTGCATATCTAGATATTGCATCCAGATGCTGCATCAAATACAAAAACGAACAAAACCTTAGTGTTTCTCTACTTCCGTTTTACTTAGCTTTTTTATTTAACAACAAAAGCTTAGCTAATGATAAGATGTCCATATTTACTTTTGAAACTTTTTTCTTTTTTCTCTCTCTGGCGACAAAGAAGGCGAATTGCTGATTCTCCATGTCTGCTTCCGTCGCGTGCCCTCCGGCCTCACGTTCTAATCGATCTCGACAAGCAACACCGGATATTTTGGGAGAGTTGGATTCGATTCATACATGTTCTTGCACTAAGACGTTTGGTGTAAAGGTAATCACTTTGATGCGGCTGAGTTATGTTAACGATATGGCTGAGTAATATGAAACGTTGCGGCTCGGTTATAATAAAGCTAGGGTTGGGTTATTTTTACGTTGTGGCTATCTTAATTTTATGAAGCGGCTGAGTTATGTGTATCGTTTTTTCATGTGAACAGATGGATTATTGGAAATCACACCGGACGCTGAAATTTGCAAGGGAAATCGATGAGGAAACACCTGAGTGTGGGTTTGAAAGCTTGCCTTCTTACTTATACATGATAAGAAGG
>NC_027754.1:2624660-2630437 GCF_000695525.1 Brassica oleracea var. oleracea | reverse complement strand
CGAGCGTAAATGGGTTTCCTTTCATGCGCAAAGTTGTTGTCGTCGACAGTACGTTTCTTAATGGTAAATACAAAGGGATGCTACTCACAGCACTAACTCAGGATGGTAACTTTCAGATTTTTCCAATAGCCTTCGCAGTGGTTGACACTAAAAATGATGATTCGTGGCATTGGTTTTTTACGCAACTAAAACTTTGATTCCTGACGACGAGGGTCTTGCGATAATCTCGGATAGGCATAACTCGATAGGGAAAGCAATTAGAAATGTGTATCCGTTAGCTGCTCGGGGAATATGCACCTACCATTTATATAAGAACATATTGAGACGGTACAAAAGAAAAGATGTATTTCGTCTGGTGAAGAAAGCGGCGAGATGTTTTAGGATGTCTGACTTTACTGTGATTTTCGAGGAGATTGAAGCGGTTAATCCTGCACTCCACGGCTACCTCCAAAGAGCTGATGTCCGACTGTGGACGTGTGTTCATTTCCCGGGCGAGAGGTACAATTTGATGACTACGAACATAGCGGAATCAATGAACAGAACATTGTCTAATGCTAGAGGTCATAACATTGTTCGAATATTAGAATCGATACGGGTTATGATGACCAGATGGTTTGCTGAACGGAGAGAGGACGCCAGATCGCAGCCAACCACGCTTACGCGTGGTGTGGAGAAACTACTACATGTAAGTCAGTCGTAACAGTAAACATATGTCAGCCATTATAGTTCTTAAGTCAGCCATTATAGTTCTTCAGTCAGCTTTTATATGTAATAAGTCAGCCGTTTCACATTTATTCTATTTTTCTTAATAGGGTCGTGTAACTGTCGCCAGAGATTTGACGGTACAAAGGATTGATGAACATCACACTGAAGTTAAATATGGAGGAGTACAGGAATGTTTGTCGTATATCCATGTGCAGTCCTTACTATAACAGCGCTTATTTGGTGAGCGCATACGCTGAATCGGTCATGCCGGTTGACTCAGCGCAACCTGTTCCAGAGATCGTGGCTAACTAACCGTGCTTTCCCCCGTCTATTCATCAACAACCAAGAAGACCTAAGAAAAATAGCACTTGCAAACAAACATCCTAGGAAAGAACACACATGTTCTCGATGTAGACAGAGTGGACATAATGCGAAAACTTGTCCGATGTAAGCAAGTGTTGTATGGATTTTTATGTTTTTGTATTACGGCTGGGTTTTTGGTTTTCAATTTCTTCTATTACAGCTGACTTTTGGGTTTTCATGTTTTTGTATTACGGCTGGGTTTTGGATTTTCATTTTTTGACGTCTTTTTACACGCCAAAACAATGGCGGCATAATTAGCCAGTTACAGCTGAGGAAATGCCGAAAACATCGAAAAACGTACTTAATAGTCCCTACATAACTTAATAGCCCCTACGTAATTATTGATGTCTTGAAATACGAAACGTCTGAGTTATTATAATAAACGGCTGATTTATTGAATGAAATACATTACGGCTGGGGTATTATAAATACATTTCTTTTTACACACCAAGAACAATGCGGCATAATTAGCCAGTTACAGCTGAGGAAATGGCGAAAACATCGAAAAACGTACTTAATAGTCCCTACATAACTTAATAGCCCCTACGTAATTATTGATGTCTTGAAATACGAAAAGTCTGAGTTATTATAATAAACGGCTGATTTATTGAATGAAATACATTACGGCTGGGTTATTATAAATACATTTCTTTTTACACACCAAGAACAATGCGGCATAATTAGCCAGTTACAGCTGAGGAAATGGCGAAAACATCGAAAAACGTACTTAATAGTCCCTACATAACTTAATAGCCCCTACGTAGTTATTGATGTCTTGAAATACGAAACGTCTGAGTTATTATATTAAACGGCTGATTTATTGAATGAAATACATTACGGCTGGGTTATGGAATAACTTCCCGCCCAAAAAAGGACACGTCGCGATATAAAAACTGTTTTGCTGCTGATAAATAAGGAACAATTACATGTTCAACTCTCTATTGCTTTACACAATTGCTCTCTCTCTCTCTAAATCTATTTCACCCCTCTGAGAGTAAATGGAATATTTCCCGATTCTTGAAATGCCTGAAGAAATTCAGGCGTTGGTGGTTGAATGTGTGGCTGGTAACTCCTTCCAAGATCTCTATGGCCTCAGAGCATCGTGCAAGTTGATGAAGGCGTTCGCAGATCGGCGTAGTGTATGTCATTTTTACGATGTATTATCCGTTCCATGGGGACTCAATATGCCTGCTGAGTTTTTGAAAAATTTCTACGCTGAGAGAAATCCAAGCACACTTTATATAAAAGGTGTACAGTTTTTCTTCTCATTCAGCCTTAAAGAAGAAGGGCTTTCTCTAATGAAGCGTGCGGCAGATGCAGGATATGAGCGTGTTGTGTATACACACGCAATTACTCGAGCAATCTTTTGGTGTGATGGGCAGTATTTTGCTGGTATTCCAAGAGAAACAGTTGATAGGATCGGGAAACTAGTGCGATCTGTGAAATGGGGATGGGGTTTGTGGCATTCTGACGAGTTCCGTCAAAATAGGGTCATGTTCACTTCAGCTTATCTTCCGTCGTTCTACAGTTGCCAATGTGCAAATCTTGTGGAGCGACAATGTCTCTGCTTGTGGCATATTGATATGACTAAGGATAACAACATGTGTGACCGCTGTTTTTGGATCAAAGAGATAGGCATGTTCTTACGTGATTTTGGACCGATAAGCCTGTTTAGGGACACAAGGAAGTGGTGAAGATGTAATGTTCTCATGTTCTTTGCTATGGCATTGTGTATGTCGAACAACAAATTAATGTATTGAAGGCTGAGTTATTGTTTAATGACGGCTGAGTTATATCTGACTTAATAAAGACATAGTTTAATGACGGCTGAGTTACATAAAACATAGGCTGACTTATAATTACATAAAACATAGGGATGGTTTAATTGTGGCCGAGTTATTGTGTAATGACGGCTAAGTTAGATCTGACTTAAAAAAGGTTACGGCGTAAGTCTTCATAAAACATAGGCTGACTTATAATTACATAAAACATAGGCTGACTTGTCATTAGTATGACGCCTAAGTTATTTAATACGTTAAGTCTGAGTTACATAAAACCTAGGCTGACTTATAATTACAAAACACGACTACACACAATAGTAGTAGCAGCAAAGTAACGCCATTCCAACCCCACAAACAACCACATTCCTCAAACACTGACCCTGACTCATACATTCTTCTCCTTTTCTCTCAGATTCCGTCTTCATTCCTTCAATCTCTTTCTCCAACCGAGCAACGTTAAGTCTGAATTCGGAGATGTCTTTGTTCATGCCACTTATCAGTGACTTAATATCCTCAACCTCTACCCCCAAACACTCATCCGCCCATTTGAATAAATGTCTATGTTTTCACCAATATAACCAGATCTAAGTATTACGTTCCAGAACATAAGAAATAAGAACCAAAACGAACCTTTTTATATCCTTTAGCGCAGCAATACTACATTCTTCCTGGATTTGTAGCGCTTCCAGATGTAAAAATTTTAGAGGGTTCACCACACCAACATTGTATCGACGTTCCTCTTTCCGCGTTCAAACGTCGTCTGTAAGAATTTCCTGAAACGCAGGATGAGGAAGACATTTTTATTCTCAAAACAATTTCAAAAAAACATTAATGCGACTTAAGGGTGAGTAAGAAGACGACATCGTGAAACGGCAATGTTTACTTTTTTTCCTTTTTAAGTATTAAATATATAAAAATTTAATGTCTCGATATTGTAAATTACTCGACACATGTGTGCCACCCGTTTATTTCAAACTCATCATAATTAGTCTCGATATTCTCATATTGTTGGCGGAGTTATTCCTCACGCGCCATAATTAATCAACAACTTAGTCCAATCAAGCAAGTGGAAACGTCCCACTAATAATGAAATCAGGCGTTAGTGGTTGAACGTGTGGCCGGTAAATCCTTCCAGGATGTCTATGGTCTCAGAGCATCGTGCAAGTTGATCAAGGCGTTAGCATATCGGCGTAGTGTATGCCATTTTTACGATGTATTATCTGTTTCCTGTCGACTCAATATGCCTGCTGAGTTGTTGAAAACTTGCTACGCGGAGAGAAATCCAAGCACACTTTATATGAAGGGTGTACAGTTTTTCTTCACATTTAACCTTCAGGAAGAAGGACTTGCTTTCATGAAGCTTGCAGCGGATGAAGGATATGAGCGTGTTGTGTATACATACGCAATGACTAGAAAAAAATTTTGGGGTGATGAGGAGTATTTTGCTCGTTTTACAAGGGAATCAGTTGATAGGATCGGGAAACTAGTTCGATCTCTAAAATGGGCATGGGGTTCTCTTCACGGTGACGAGTTTCGGCCAAAGAGGGACGAGTTCATTTAAACCATTGTTCTTTCTTTCTATTATTGTCAATGTATTCTTGTTTTGGAGCGAGATTGGGTCTTGTCGTTCATTGAAAACAGTAAGGGTGACAAAATGTGTAACCGATGTTTCTGGATCAAAGAGGTGGGGCTCTTCTTCCGTGAGTTTGAACCGATGAGCGTGATTAGGGACACAAGGGAGTGGTGAAGATGTGTTGTATAGAATCTTATCTTTTTTTAATGTACTTTGCTATGACATTATTATGGCTGGGTTATGTTTTACTTTATGGCTGGGTTGTCTTTTAATTACGGCTGATTTTTGTTTATGGCTGGGTTCTCTACAATTACTGGTGAGTTTTAATTTCATAATGACTGAGTTATCGTTAATTGGCAGTGTTATTTAAGTACGACATGACTAAGTTATTTAAATGCGAGTCGGCTGAGTTATTGTTACTTTAAGGCTGAGATAATGCTAACTTGTTGGCTGAGTTTTGTAAGAAAATCCAAGATACGAGAAAGGAATCCGCCATGTCATCAACTCAGATTTTCCATGTCATCACTAACGAACAAAATTTACAACTTGGTTTATGAGACTGTTCATGTTCTTCTGCATGTTATTTATTTATCGTTTTCATCTTTCTCAGTTGGTTATGGATCCGGTAGTTATTGTTTCCGGTAACTGGATTAAGAAAAACATATATGTATTCAACGTCGACAGAAGAGGGTGTTCTTCATTTAGATGAGAAAACAACACATGAAGATTTCGCAAAGACTGTTCTCGATGATTACGGATTGAATGATTTGAGGGATCATATTCAGCTTAGCTACATGTTCTCGAATAAAGCATTGAAAACAATGGCGCACGACACTCCACCAGATTACGTGTCCAATACTCGACAATTGCAAGGTTTTCTAAGCCTAAAGAAAATCGAACAACTACGTCTCTGTGTGGAGATTACGGAGAACAGAGCAAGAGAGAAGAGTAAAACATTTTTCAGCTTTAGCTCAGAAGTAAAAGCTTCAGTAGTTGAGTCCAGAGACAAAAATTACAGTGGGAGTTACGTTGATTGCAGTTTCGAGAAGGAACAAGAGGACATTGAGAATGACAGCTCTAGTAATGTGGAAGGAGAAAAACACGACGTAGTCGGAGAAGATGAAATAGGCAAAGAAAACGAAGAAGATGATGAATTTGAAAGCCGATTTGATATGTTCGACGATTCGGATGGTGCGTCATCTGAAGATGATAACTTCAGCTCATACGGTGAGTCTCCAACAGAAGACGAAGATTCACCAACGTTACCTCCCAAGAAGAGATATCAGAACTTCTCGATGAGCGGATCTAAAGGGAATCTGGAGGTTCTAAGGTTGGAGATGTCGTCGATAGACATT
>NC_027754.1:2623637-2624574 GCF_000695525.1 Brassica oleracea var. oleracea | reverse complement strand
AACATCAACCCCGACATCATACGTTGTTAAGTGTTGGGTTGATGGATGTCTCTGGAGAGTTCGTGCTTCTACCCAAGGAGAATCCCCGGCGTTTTATGTTTGTACTTACGATTCAAAGCATACATGTTCCTGCACAGAGCATTCTAATCGATCTCGACATGTACAAGAACTTTCTCGGTGACGTTGGTCCGGCCGTTCGCCCTACGAGCGTCGGAATAACTATCACTAAGCAGTTTGGTGTAAAGGTAGTCGGAATAGCTATCACTAAGCAGTTTGGTATAAAGGTAATTACTTTGTTGTGGCTAAGTTATTTTAACGATACGGCTGAGTAATATCAATGTAGCGGCTGACATATTCATACAATGCGGCTGGGTTACTATAATGTTAGATGCGGCTGAGTTATAAAAAAAATAGGGTTGAGTTATTTTTACGTTGTGGCTGTCTTAATTATTTGATGCGGCTGAGTTATGAGGATCGGTTTTTCATGTGAACAGATGGATTGTTGGATATCACACCGGACGCTGAAATTTGCAAGGGAAATCGATGAGGGAACACCTAAGTGTGGGTTTAAAAGCTTGCCTTATTACTTATACATGATAAGAAGGGCAAATCCGAGTACAGTTACGCGTCTTCAAATCGATGAGCTTGAAAGATTGAAGTATGTGTTTCTTGCCTTTGGTGCGAGCGTAAATGGGTTTCCTTTTATGCGCAAAGTTGTTGTAGTCGACGGTGCGTTTCTCAATGGTAAATACAAAGGGACGCTACTCACAGCACTAGCTCAGGACGGTAACTTTCAAATTTTTCCAATAGCCTATTTTTGTATTACGGCTGGGTTATGGAATAACTTCCCGCCCAAAATAAGAAACGTCGCGATATGAAAACCGTTTTATTGTCAATAAATAAGGCACTTCTCGATATATGTTCAACTCTCTATTTT
>NC_027754.1:2621837-2623615 GCF_000695525.1 Brassica oleracea var. oleracea | reverse complement strand
CTCTCTCTCTAAATCAATTTCACAGTAAATGGAATATTTCCCTCTTCGTGAATTGCCTGAAGAAATTCAGGCGTTGGTGGTTGAACGTGTGGCCCGTAACTACTTCCAAGATCTCTATGGCCTATTCGCATCGTCCAAGTCGATGAAGGCGTTAGCAGAGCAGCGTGGTGTATACCATGTTTACGATGTGTTTTTCGTTCCCTGGGGACTCAATATGCCTTCTTCGTTGTTGAAATCTTGCTACGCTGAGGGAAATCCAAGCACACTTTATAAAAAGGGTGTACAGTTCTTCATCTCATTCGGCCTTAAAGAAGAAGGGCTTTCTCTCATGAAGTGTGCTGCAGATGCAGGATATGAGCCTGCTGTGTATACACACGCAATGACTCGAGCAATCTTTTGTTTTGATGGGCAGTATTTTGCTGGTATTCCAAGAGAATCAGTTCAGAGGATAGGGAAACTAGTGCGATCTGTGAAATGGGGATGGGGTTTCTGGCATTCTGACGAGTTCCGCCAAAATAGGGCCGTGTTCGTTTCAGCTTATGTTTCGTCGTTCTACAGATGCCAATGTGCAACACATGTGGAGCGACAATGTCTCTACTTGTGGCACATTGATATGACTAAGGATGACAACATGTGTGAGCGTTGTTTCTGGATCAAAGAGATTGGCACGTTCTTACGTGATTTTGAACCGATAAGCGTTATTAGGGACACAAGGAAGTGGTGAAGATGTAATCTATCAGAATCTTATCGTTTTAAGTTCTTTGCTATGCCATTATGTATGTCTGACTACAAATTAATGTAATGAAGGCTTAGTTATTGTTTCTTTTGGCTGATTTATAGTTTAATTACGGCTGAGTTACTGTTTTATCATGGCTGATTTATTGTTTTCAAGCACACACATCATGCAAACATCAACAAACATCATGGAGAGTTATTAACAGCGTTATTAATTATGGCTGAGTTAATGTTTTATGACGGCTGATTTATTGTTTCTTTTGGCTGATTTATAGTTTAATTACGGCTGAGTTACTGTTTTATCATGGCTGATTTATTGTTTTCAAGCACACACATCATGCAAACATCAACAAACATCATGGAGAGTTATTAACAGCGTTATTAATTATGGCTGAGTTAATGTTTTATGACGGCTGATTTATTGTTTCTTTTGGCTGATTTATAGTTTAATTACGGCTGAGTTACTGTTTTATCATGGCTGATTTATTGTTTTCAAGCACACACATCATGCAAACATCAACAAACATCATGGAGAGTTATTAACAGCGTTATTAATTATGGCTGAGTTAATGTTTTATGACGGCTGATTTATTGTTTCTTTTGGCTGATTTATAGTTGAATTATGGCTCGCTTTATGTTTAATTATGGCTGAATTATCATTAGTTTAATTAGGCTGAGTTTTGGTCACATAATATGAAGTCATATTAGCATTAAACACCAATGAAAAGAGGTTAATTTACGTGCATTGCAAAACGTTCAGATTTCTTAATTTACGTGCAGACATGTAAAACGTCAATTAAATACTTAGTCCAATCAAGCAAGCGGAGGGAGTAATAATTAACCTCGATAATTTCATATTGTTGGCGGAGTTAAAGTATAAATCGCCTTGATATTATAAAGACATCGATGTTTTCCACATGCGCCACCATTAATCGACAACTCAGTCCAATCAAGCAAGTGGAAACGTCCCATTAATAATGAAAGTGGGTGAGTGGGTTACTTTATACGTTTTGGCTGAGTTAGCTTAAAGTTGTGAGTGAGTT
>NC_027754.1:2620482-2621391 GCF_000695525.1 Brassica oleracea var. oleracea | reverse complement strand
CAGGGTTCACCACACCAACATTGTTTCGGCGTTCCTCTTTCCGCGTTCAAACGTCGTCTGTAAGAATTTCCTGAAACGCAGGATGAAGAAGACATTTTGATTCTCAAAACAATTTCAGAAACAAAATGGAATTAAATGGAATTAGGATGAGTAAGAAGACGACATGATGAAACGGCGTCGTTTACTTATTTCCTTTTTATTAAATATAATAATATTTAAATGTCTCGATATTGTAAATCCCACGACACATGCGTGGCAGCCGTGTATTTCAAACTCTTAACAATTAGCCTCGATATTAGATTTGAGACGAATTTTCCACACGCGCCATAATTAATCGACAACTCAGTCTAATCAAGCAAGCGGAAATGTCCCATTAGAAATGTATTATATTAACATTCACAGCTGGGTTTTGGATATGTTTTACTATGGCTGAATTATCATTAGCTTAATAATGGCTGAGTTTCGGTCACTTATGGTTGGGTTTATGTTTAATTAACATTCACAATCGAGTTACCTTATACGTTTTGGCTGAGTTAACTTAAAGTTGTCACTGAGCTAACATTCACAGCTGAGTTACCTTATACGTTCTGGCTGAGTTATTTTAACAGATATGGCTGAATTATATTCACATTATGGCTGAGTTATAGTACTTAATATAAAAGAAATTTGAATTCGACATGGTTACATTCAGGAACCGAAATTATCAGATTCAAAATACAGACAAGGCATCACTTTCAGAAACCAAAATTGTCAGGACCAAACTCTTCAAACATGTGGACGAGATCACGCCAAACTCTTGTTAACATCCACGGAGGCTTGTCGCCTCCGTTTGCCCAAGTTCTCTTCAAATGGCGCATCTGGCAACGAAATAGCGTTCTGGCCACAAGATTAAAATGTGTCCAAAGTGTC
>NC_027754.1:2618551-2620281 GCF_000695525.1 Brassica oleracea var. oleracea | reverse complement strand
TTAGGGTTTAGGGTTGCTTATTTAGGGTTTAGGTTTGCTTTTTTGGGGATTTAGTTTTAGGATTTGGATTTATGGTGCAAAGAATATAATAAGTAACACAAATTCATGATAAATAACACAATAATCGTTTACGAGTTTCGAATTATGCTCACACCTTATATCTAAATGTAAGGTTTTAAGTAATTGTAAGACAACATATACCTCAAGATCATGATCAATTCTAATCTCGTAAATTCAATAAAGAAGACACATTCAGTTGATTAAATATTCACTTCAAATTTATAATTGGAGTTTCAATTTAACATTTTAAAGTATAAATATTTAATTTTTTTGATTCTAGGGTATGTTTGAGGTATGGCTGAGTTATAATATCGTAACGGCTGACTTATACTAATCGATACGACTAAGTTATATAAACATTTTACGATTTTAGGATATGTTTGGGGTAAGGCTGAGGTACACATATACGACACGGCTATTTGGGGTATGGTTGAGTTATAAAAACGATAAGACTGAGATATATTAGCTAAAGTCAAATACTTAATAACTTAAGTCAAGAACAAAATAACAAACACAGTTTCAATTGGACAGCATATTGTTCATCGCATTATTTTGTCCTTCATCGAGGATCTATGCTGCCATCTTCATCCGTAAACCTTGAATATTGTTATCGTTTATCCCATCAAATGTTACGCCAAGCGCTAGACACCCCACAATCGCCAATTTGGGTGTTTTGTGGAGTGTATCTTTTGCTCATCCTACTGAATGAGAACTTCTTCTGACATTGGCGGGAATATGATCATTCAACATATACGGAATCATGTGCGTCAGCGGTTTAAATGAATTTAGAATTCTCTGCTCACTTTCGGGTGTTGCCTCTCCAAAGATTGGATCGTAGCAATCAATCTTCTCCTTCTTCAGATCCACATGATACGCAACCCAGTGATTTCTGCCGGTTTGAAGACATCCGTACAAGTGATCCACATTTTCATACCACTTCAAGTTTGTTGGAAAGTGTTCGAGAAGTTTACCCTTTAACATATCTTCTTAACCATTGCCTTTGAACATGACCATACTAGGTTTTATCTTGAACTGAGTGAAATCGTGAATCAAAAAACTTTGCCACCAAACGTCAATGAAGGCGATCCGCTTGGACCAGAATGGAGTTGGATTTCGCATAGACCTTTTAATGAGGACGATCATATACGCAGCGACATGCTACACAAATAATATTAACAAGTCAGCCGTGATATAATAAAAGAATATGAAAGTCAGCCGTAATATAATATATAACTCAGCCGCAATATAATAAAATTAATACATAACTCAGCCATACTAAAGACTTACATTATCAAACACCCATCCATATTTCTTTTCCGGCCACGGTCTTTCATGGATGAGTATGTTGTAGAAGTCACTCTCATGATCAGCTGAGAGGACTTCTGGTTTATCTGCTGGTGCTGGTGGTTTGGGTGGAATTCTCTTAATGTGTTGCATCAGTTTTTCCAATAGCACCGGATCAACAGGTGCTAGAGGGTCATATATTACTGATGAAGGAGTAACATTCTTCCTCATGCACGTTGTTCCATCATCTCCAACGTACGGAAAAACTAGTGGTGAAGAAACTGCCGTCAATGCAAACCCTTTTGGAGATAATTGAACACGTTTCTCCCGATATTCCCTTACTACGGCAGATCTAATCACTTCCTGATCCTCGACATCAGACTCCA
>NC_027754.1:2617399-2618511 GCF_000695525.1 Brassica oleracea var. oleracea | reverse complement strand
ACACCGTCACGCGGTGGAGTCACCTTTTTGTACTTTGACCCAGCCTGTTTTTGCTTCTTTAGCTCAGCCTCTTGTTTCTTCTTTAACTCAGCCTCTTTTTTCTTACCCTCAGCCTCTTGTTTCTTCATTAACTCAGCCTCTTTTTTCTTACCCTCAGCCTCTTTTTTCTTAGCCTCAGCCACTTTTTTCTTAGCCTCAGCCTTCTCCTTCCTCTTAAACGCAGCATCTGCATGCGCTGCTTTTTTCTTCTCATCGGCTTCCTCACCCTTAACAATACGCATGCCCCTGCAGCCGCGTCCATAGGCTGGAACCCTAGCATCCTTATCATCCTTAGTAGCCTTTGCAGGAGAAATTAATACGAAATCAAGAGGTTGACTCTCAAGATCAGTAGCTTTAGCGACACTACCAAACTCCTCAGCCAAAGTCCTTTTCACCCCTGATTCCTTATCAAGCTCCTTCGCCAAATTCTTTTTCGGTCCAAAAACCTTACCAGAAGTCGCAGCTAACGCTGGACTATTGACAGACTTCTGCTGCGTTTGAACCCGTGGTGATGCCAACATTAAAGATTTATCTGCTGATGGTGGAGAGGGGTTATCATTGTTTTCGGGAATTTTCCCAACTCCCAGAACTTTCAGACGCTCCTCCAGTAAAGCTTTCACCCTGTCATCAATGGTCTTTTGGTCCATCAATGGTCTGTTCTGGTCTAACTCGTAAGCTTCCAACCGTGAGTCAAACTTTTCAAATTTCTTGGAAATATTATCCTGAGTATTCACAATGGTCGTCAGAGTCGCTTTGTTCTCCAACTCCAAATCTTTGCTACCTTCCTTCTCGCTAGAGCCATTTCCCGCTGCAGCAGCTTCAGACTCATTCTGTGTCTTAACTTTCTTCTGCTTCCTAGTGGGTGGCTCAGCTTCTGACGAAACTCCACCCTTCATTTTCTTCTTCTTCTCATTCCTCTTCCCCTGCGTATTCTCATGCACTTCCCAAAAACCTTTTACAAATCTACCTGCATGTATGTCTATTATCAAGCTAACGAGTTGTGGGTCGTCAGGTTTACCCGGTCATTTAGGAAACATCTCTTCAATTGAGTCCTTCAAAACCATTCTCCTCAC
>NC_027754.1:2573323-2617273 GCF_000695525.1 Brassica oleracea var. oleracea | reverse complement strand
CCATGCTCTTTGATTTCGGCAGCCAACAAGTTATCAAAACTTGCACGTGTACGCTTTCCACCCCATCGCAAAAGCGGAACGTCTTCATTATTCACCACCCTCCCAAAACTCTCACCAAAGTAGGCGACGGATTCATATGCCCAAATCAATAACGCGACGGTCATGCCGCTTATTGTGTATGACCCTCCTTCTGGAGCCAACGTTTTAATATAGTCAATGAGAACTTCGTATGCAGTCCGACCCCATGGATACGACCCCATGGCTTCATTGTCGAATACCCTTATTGTACTTTCAAAAAGGTATCCTTGAATTGTGATGCAAACAATAGACTCCCATGGCTTGAAGGAGTAGCAGCCCCAACCACATACGCTTTTCAAAACTCCAAAGCGGACAGAACTCTAATGCTTCCTTCAGTTCATCTAACTTGGGTCCCATCCCAAGCGGCACCTTCAACTCCTCCCAAAACTCTTTGTATTGATCAGCTTCAAACCATTCTGTTGGCAATGGACCTGTGTTTAACCTAGTGATCTCACCAAACTTGAGCAAGTTAAACCTGATAGCCTCATCAACCACGAGACACCATATCTCCTTCTTATGTACTCGCAGCTGTCTACATAGTAGATTGTGTACGGCCCTACCAGACCATATGCTTCCGCGTCCAGCTGGCCTAGCAACTACTCCAATGGGAGAGTACACCAGTTCTTCCCACACATCAATTCCAATTGTTTCTCTAATGTGGGGGAAATTTCTTGGACGAAAATTGTGATTAATTTCTTTTTTTCCAGGTTAGAAGACCCTTCAGGGTAAAGTCTTGGAGGGTAATCCCGTGATTTAACTTCAGCAACATCCTTCTAATCATATAACCCAACAATAAATTAGCCACAAGATAATAATAACACATCTGTACTATAACAATAACTCAGCCACAAAATGTTTGAATAACTCAGTCACAACATAACTGTAACTCACCCACAACATAAAAGTAACTCAGCCACAACATAACATTAACTTAGTTGCGACACAGCAATAACTCGGCCATAACATAACCCTAACTCAGTCGCAACAAAACCCTAACTTAGACGCAACAAAACCATATCACAGCCGCAACATAACCCTATCTCAGTCGCAACAAAATATAATATATACCGTCGCGATATCCTACCGGAAAAGACAAACTCGTAGATAAGAATGCGGCGAAGACGGCGGCGAAGACGATTTTGTACAAACGATTGAAGACGACGATTTCGGGCACGACGATAACGGAGAAAACAGAGTATCACGACAAAGAGGTAGTTCGAGGAAGAGGAAGTAAACATAGACAATGTCGATGACAGAGAGTGGGAGTATCCTCGCGGTTCCTTCTTCGACGGTTCTTTCTTCGAGACAACAAAGACAATGTTCTTAGTTAGTTTTTTTTTTTACTTTTATGTAGTTATGTTGGAGAAGAGACGGTTTGGTTTCTATTTTGATGATGTGTATATTTAATTAGTGATGTAGATTTAATGTTTAAAAATAATTTCAATTAAAAAAAACTAACCAAAGGCCCTTACAGTCATTTACTATGGGTAGGGAAACATTCTAGTAATTTTTAAGAGATGTTTAACACTCTAGTAATAAACCAACCTTTCTTATACATTCTAGTAATTTTCTCTTAATTGTATCTAATTAGGGACCTATGCTTAAGTCTGAGCCTATCCTCTTTTTTATATACCGTTTTGTAAGTGTAGATTCTTCACTGTAGTTTAAGCAACTCAGTACCTTAAACGAGACGCCAGATTATTATAACTTGGGAGTACTTTTTTTTTTGACATCGAAAGCTCCATATTTTTTATTACGATGGTTCCAACCAAGTGGTGTCGAGCACCAGCCAAGTTGGGACCTCAGGAAGTACATGGGAAAAAAAAAGCCGCGAGACCGAGCACCTTTCGCAAGGCAATCGGCTCGGAGGTTCTTTAAACGTGAAACAAAAGAGATGGAGCAAAATTGAAACATAGAACGAAGGTTAAGAAACTCATTAAACTCAGCCATAAGACTTGGCCATTCTTCTTCTTCCTCAATCAGCTTAACCAGCTGCAAGCAGTCTGATTCAAAAGCCATCGAGACGTGACCGAGAGATTGCGAAGACTTCATAGCCCACAGCAAAGTTGCAAACTCTGCATGTAGGGGAGATAACACACGGTTACTAGCAATTGAACCGAACATTGTGCTCCCATCTTCATTCTCCATCACGAAACCACCACCGTAACGGGCGTCATCTTCCTTCCATGATGCGTCTATCCTGCAAAAAGGCCTCCGTAGAGGTATATATTGCGGCTCCGAAATCATTGAGCTCTCATTCACTTCTGGTGCATCCGGGCTAATTTGCGCCACACAGCAGCTAGTCGTTTCTGAAACTGCAAACTGCAACACCTCCAATGGCGAGATGTTGAAAGCTTTACTAATCCGCAGGCTACATATCAATGGGATATCTTCTGGGACAATCAAAGCTTTCAACAAATCCAAGTTCCAATTCTTGGAGTTGCGATCGACGAGCTCATGGACGAGTAAATTTGGTTTTTGGATCGGGCTTACCCCAGTAGGCGGACGTGGGGGGCTTGTGGGAAGCCATGACTCATCCCAGACTCTAGTATTATAGCCAGAGCCTATCGCCTTTCTCAGCCCCGACTTCAGGAGGGGTTTTGCTGCCATCAAACTGCGCCATACGTAAGATGGTGAACTTGCTTTCTCGACATCAATCGGATTTGTATTGCGATAATATCTTCCTTTCAGTACTTTAGCCAATAGGGACGTCGGGTATTGTACGAGACGCCACAGTAGCTTGGCCAGCAGGGCAATGTTGAAATTCTTTAAATCTCGAAATCCCAAACCTCCCTTGTCTTTCGGTACGCAGATTTTATTCCATGCGATCCAGTGTAGGCCGCCATTATTTTGCTTGGTACTCCACCAGAACCGTGCGATTGCTCTAGACATTTTTTTAATAATGTCTTGAGGAAGTAGGAAGCATGACATAACATAGGAGGGAAGTGCATGTGCCACCGATTTGATCAAAACCTCCTTTCCGCCTTTTGAAAGTAGTTTCGCAGACCAAGAATTCAGACGATCCATAAGGCGTTCCAGTATAAAAGCAAATACATGTCTCTTGGAGACACAAATCTGCTCCGGTAGTCCCAGATAGAAGCCCATACCTCCCTCGCGAGATATACCCAGAGCTTCTTTTATTTCTGTTTTGAGTTCCGTAGGGACCTTGCTGCCGAAGAAAACGGAGGATTTGGCAGCGTTTAATTGTTGTCCTGATGCTCTCCCGTATTCACTAATGATTTTCATGAGTTCCCGGCATTGTTGAGGTTCTGCTTTACAGAATAAGAGGCTGTCATCCGCAAACAGGAGATGCGAGACAGGAGGGCTATCTCTCGCAATTTTTAGGCCGGTGAGTCTGCCCTCTCTTTCTGCTCCATGTATTTGGGATATAAGCGCCTCTGTCAGGATAATGAACAGGAATGGTGAGAGTGGGTCACCCTGTCGGATACCTCTGGTTGGGATTATGTTACCTTTCGGTTCTCCATTGATGAGTGCATTGTATGATATTGAAGAAATACATACATGTATCCAGGAGATCCATCGCTCACAAAATCCCAGTTTGCGCATAAGTGCTTCTAAGAATGTCCATTCCACCCTATCATAGGCTTTACTCATATCGGTCTTGATGGCGACAAATTTAGTTTTCCAGCTTTGGTTAGTCCGTAGAGCATGAAACACTTCTTGTGCGACTAGGATATTATCTGTGATGAGTCGCTAGCCACAAAGGCCGATTGGGTCTCCAAAATCAAAGTCGTGAGGAAGCGTTTAAGTCGATTGCTGAGGATCTTCGAAACAATTTTATAGCTTACATTACACAAGCTTATGGGGCGGAACTCCGTCATCTCGCATGGTCTATCTATCTTTGGGATTAAGCAGATGTTTGTTTGGTTCAGTCGCGCATCCAGTGTCTCTAACGAGAAGAAGTCTTTCACCGTACGGTAGATCTCCCCTGCGGTGATTCCCTAGAATTTTTGATAGAACAAGCTCGTCATCCCATCAGGGCCAGGTGCCTTCTCCGGGTTAATATCGAACAGAGCTTTTTAAATTTCCTCATCTGATGGGGCACTAGTAAGCGTCTCATTACACCGTGTAGTAACTTTTTCGGTAACATACCGGAGGGCTTCATCAAAATTTTCGGGGCTTGATGTGGTAAAGAGAACTTGGAAGTATTCCGCTGCAACCCGTTCAATATCCTCTTCACACTCAGCCCATCCTCCCTGGGGGTTCTTTTGCTTGGTAAGCCTGTTCCTAGCGCGTCGCTGTTTCGTTTTGGCGTGGAAAAATTTTGTATTCCTATCTCCTTCCCTCAGCCAGTTAGCTCAACTCTTTTGCTTCCAATACAACTCTTCGTCCCAGAAAGCCGCGCATAGATCCCATTTGAGTTGTAGAATCGCATCATTTGAGATAGCATCATTCAGTTGAGATTTCTCAAGCTTATCTTTGATCTCTTCAATTCGTACGCTCGAATTTGATGGGTTCAGACGTTTCCAATGCGAGATTGCCTTGCGGCATTTGGCTATCCGCACATACAGATCGGGCGGGTGCAGATTGTCAGGGTCGTTCCATCCCTGTAGGATCGTTTCTCTAAGGCCATGCTTACCAATCCACCGTTTGTCGAACTTGAAACCGCGTCTGATCCTTCCTTGCTTGGAGAGGAAGCGAGTTAGGATTGGGCGGTGGTCAGAACCCCATAGGCGTAAGTACTCCACATTTGTGTGGGAAAAGATATGGTGCCAGTCCTCGTTACCTATGGCTCGATCCAACTTGCATTGTACTTTGCCGGAGCTTCTATTCCCTACCCAAGAGAGTGGGTTTCCTTTTTCTGGAAAATCTATCATCCCACAGTTTGCTAACATAGATTTGAAGGGGATGAACGACGTATCAGGTCTCTTTCTCCCACCTTTTTTCTCATGGTGACCTGTTATATCATTAAAATCGCCAAACATCAACCACGGACCATTTCTAGTAAGACTCATCCCGGTAAGCCTATCCTAAACATGTTCTCGGTATTCAACAACCGGATCACCATAGACGAATGTTATGAACACCTTGTGCCCTTCTATGGTAGCCGCAATATCCATCATACGATTATTGGAAAAATTATCTCTACTTCGAAAGAATCTAAATAAAAAAGAGCTAGTCCACCACTTCTGCCTTCCGGCTCCACGGTGAACAATTTATTATAACCAAATTCAAACTGAAAGTCTTGCAAAAAATAAAAATTATTTTTTGTTTCTGAAAGAAAAAGAAAAGAAGGCGTAAAACAGCGGTGCAGCTCGCGCAGGTGCTGCTTGGTCAGGTACGCGCCAGCGCCCTGACAATTCCACGCGATTGCACTCATATTCTCTTATTGGGTGGTTTCTGGGACACCACCGAACCTGAGAGAGACAGAGAATTCTTGCTTGAAACAGAGGGGAACACCTCATGACGAGGGATTGCACGAGAGGACTGGGCTAAGGGTTTACCTGCTTTGGTCCCTGGTTTCCCCTTTGGAGAGCTTCGGCCTCAAGCCGTATTTAGTTTCTTTGAGGCCTTAGAACCTTTTGCGTCTGGGCTCTTGGGGACCCTCCTCTTTAGCACGCCTTTGGGTTTTGGGTCTTGAGCAGGCACCGTGATTTCCGTATCAAAGTTTTGAGCTGCCGTTTTATCCTTGCGGCTTGTTGTAACATTACTCCTCTTCCTATCCGTAGATTTGTTCCTGCCGTCTTGCGGCTCCTCTTGATCCTCAGCATGTACTGGAGATAGTTGAGTTAGAGCATCTATCTGTTCTGCATCCATGTCCGGTGTTTCTCCAAGCAGATCATCTTTATCAATCATTTCATCATCCATTTCCAGACCTTCAAATTCCTTTACAGACTTCTCTAGATTTTCCAAGTCATCTTCAGTCAATACCATTGCCTCCAGAGCCGCCTCATCAACCTTGTCTATCTCCATATCATTTAGGTCTTTATTCGCTTCCACGCGGGGAGGAGATTTCCTAGGTTTTGGTGCGACATACCTTGCCACGGTTGACTGGATGCGCTTATCGGTTTCACGAATGGAGAGAGGAGCTAGAGTGATGAAAGAATTCCGGGCTTGACGATCTTTTTCTTTTGAAGTAGGGGTCGCCGTGGCTATACCTTTTCCTTTGAGACGTCGGCGTTCCATCTGTTCTGCATCTTCCTGTCTAGGAATTTCACCAGCTTCGAGACCATTTAGGTCCTCCGAGATGGTTCTCTGAGAATCCAAGAGGGAGCCAGAGAGACCACTTTCACCAGAAGCTTTTATAGCGGAGTTTCGGTGTTCCCCATTATGGTGTGTTGCTAAGTGGGTGCGGGGTCTCCATTCTCTTTGGTACGAGCTCGTATGATTCCTATGGTCCCTTGATCCGTTACGCACTCTGGCATTATGGTTCAAAGAGGAGTTATGTCGTGGCATTGAGCCAGAATCCCGGGGTTCTTGAGGATGTTCGATCCTATTCCAGACATTCATACGTCGGCCAGCATCTCTACCCGATTCACGGGGGTAACGATGATCAGAACTCTTTTTCGAGACTCCATAATACGAGTTAGGGTGATCTTTCAGACCATGGTGGGCATGACGTTGTCTCTTTTCCTCTCTCCCTTCTTCCATCCTAAATCTCAGTGGCAAGTTTGATCGTACGTTGCTATCATTGGGGGGCGATCTCGGCCGCTTAGTTCTGTTCTCATTGGCTCCCCTCGGAGGCTCGAGCTGAAGATTCTTTTCACTGTTGATATTCTGATCGAGACGTTGAAGTCTCCTGTGTTCACGTTCTTTCTCCGTCAGTAACGGACACGAGTTCTCATCATGAGAGATATGTTTACAGTTTAAGCAATATCGATGGAGACCGTCATACACAAACGTTACCCTCCCTATATCACCATTGGGAAAACCAACTCTCCTTTCAAATTCTAAGGGGTTATCCACGTTAATGGAAACTTGGATTTTTGCTCGTTTTGAATCCAACGTTAGCTTTTTTCCCAGGGCCTTGGCAATCTCTGAGAAAGTACCATCATTCCAGAAGTGGACTGGAACACCCGTAACACTAATCCAAAAAGGGATTGAGTTAGGGAAGTCCTCCCATGTAAAGGGTTCCCATCGCTCTAATGCAAAGCTCCATTGATTAAAATGGCATGGCCTCTTGTTTAAAACCGACTGGAGGTCATGTTCGTTCTCAAAGTCGAATTGGAAGCGTCCATTCCCGAGATTAGTTCCTCGGACTCTGCCTTCCACGTTCCAGATTCGTGGCTTTGGGAGCAGATTGATCAAAGCATCAATGCTCCTACTCTTCAGTTGGAAGACACGTCCGATAAGGGTCAGCTTAAACCGCTCCGCCGCCGCCTCTAGTTCACACTCAGGAAGTTTTATGATTTCATCATCTTCAATATCGAGACGGCGCATGGCATGGGATGCGCTGGAGCCGGGTCTATGGTTTCCATGTGTCACGACCAGATCTCTTTGGTTCGACATGGTCAGTCAACAAAACTTAGCAAAGTCTAGAGATCTCTTTGGTTTACCTAAAGGGGAGTAATCCAAAAGACTAAGAGAGTACGGATCTTAGCAAAGGCTAGAAATTATGATCGTAACTTCAAGCAATATTGTAAAACGTGATCAGCACGTAAGGACACGGACTCTTTCGGGCCTCAAAGAAACAGCACTAGCCAAGGGAAACAGAGTCTCCTTGTATAGTAGGCCTAGGACTCAAGAGCACACGGAAGAGATTCGTCGTTTATCTTCGGAGTCTCCTAGATCTGAAAGTCGCCTCGCTCGTCGCCTAAAACCCTAGCCGCTCCCATCCCGTATTTATACTTGGGAGTACTTTATAGTCCAAACATAATAATTTATATTTTTACCCGTTAAACTCTTTATTTACGTGATAAAAAAAACAAAATATTTTGTTTTTATAGAACCATCATTTTCACAGCAAAAATGGAATTATTATTATTATTATTATTATTATTATTATTGTTATTATTATTATTATTATTATTATTGTTTGTTTGCGTTTTGTTTTACATTTAAAATGTTTAGTATACATGTTTATATGTCAAAATATTATTTACAATAAAATATAGAGAAATGACTTGTAATGACTCTAATCATTCATGTTATTACTAGACTAACTCTTATAATTTTGTAATTACTAGAAGAATACATATATCAAGCAAATGTACCCAAAACACCTTGTCTAATATATTTTTTTTAATAGAACCTCTCTTTTTCTCAATATGGGAGAAAACAGATGCTTCATCTCAATCATATTCTGATTCACCTAGATAACCCTAAATTGATGTCCTCTTCGTCACGTCCACCTCTGCCTGCACTTTCTCCGTCATCTCTACCTCAGGTCTGCGATCACCTCCCTCACCTTCTCCAACTACTTCTGTAGCGATTCGTAAACCACACAATCATCATTGGAGATCTCTAAATCTCTTTACAAGATAACCTTTGAATCTGTAAGTCACGAATCTTTGGTAATCCAATTAATTTTGTCATCTGGTTAATTATCTCCTGAAAAACAAAAGCCTTTCAAATTTGGGTTTTATTGATTTGACGTTAACAAAGGTTCCTATTTTTTCTTAATAGAGAGCTTAGCTAATGATCATCGTATAGCGTTTTGGTCCAAATATTGGAATTGAATTTTGTGTGAAAAAAGAGAAAAAAAAATGGAATTGAATTTTGTACTTTTGCAGAAGCAAAAACTTAACACGTGACGTGGGTGAATCGAGAGTCTCCGAGGGAGCCTTATCCGATCAATTACTGTCTCACTCATTCTCCATCTGCTCGATGAAGATGTCTTGCTTGGTCTCATTAACTTGCTCATTCGTCCCCTTCGACACAAGTCTGACTCGGCCAACTCATTCCTTCATTATCTTATCGATAGTTGAAAGTTTTCAAAAAAGAATCATTTACGTATGTACCAAAGTCAAGACTTGGCATTCGATAGATTATAGATAACTGTAAGAGTCTTCTTAAAGCTGTTATCTTTATAGGAAAGAAAAATAAAAAAATAAGCTAGGCTTACAGAAACCGTAAGCTCCAACTCGTGTTCTGAGAAATCAACTGCATAATTCTCATATATGATTTTTAGAAAATCCTCATAAATGAATTTTAGAAAATCCTCATATCTAGTTTCTTCGGCCGCAAGTAATTTACTATCTTGATCATTATCCACTTCAAATAACCATTTCTTTCTTTCAAATTTTCACTTTCCGCAGACGAAAATAATGTGATCCATATTTCTCCAAGTAAGAAAGATTGCAAACAAGTGATTAAACCACCATGAAAAGGGACAACTTGATAAGGAAGAAAAGATGGATGAAAGAGATGACGACAATTACCAAAAATTTATCTAATTATGATTGTAATTAACCTAAAAATAAACCATATTCGAAAATAATATAAACCGGGTCGAAATTGAACATTAAACTAAGTGTGGTTTACTTAAACCCATATTTCCGTCAACATATCTGCCACAACATAAATTAAAAAGTCTGCGACCACATAAAAAAAGTCTACCAACTATTTTAAATCGGTTATATAACTCTGCCATAAGAAAACAAGTCGAACGTAAGAAAATAAATCGGTTCATAAGAAAATAAGTTGACCACAAAAATTTACCATTTATAACAAATCTGCTACCTCATTTGCCAGACATATTATAAAAAAACTGTTTTATATTCAAATCGGACAATTAACTCTGCCGTGGAAACAAATCTGACGTTTCTACGAAAGTCTGACACCACTTTAACGGTAGGCTTTTTTTCTAAATAGATTTTATAAACAGACTTATTACTTGATATATTTATTTTTTTAAAAATAAATCTGCCGCCGACAAATGCTAAGGGTACTTTGGTAAATTTTTTTTTGTTATAATTATGAGCAAGGGCAATTTCGACCAGAAAAATATTCTAATAATTTTCAAAAAATATGAGTCATTCTAGTAATAACACAATAAATTTGTGTCATTTTAGTAAACTTCCCTAAAATATATTTTTTCATAGACAACCATCATTTTTCACTTGCAAACAATCAAGGGTTCCAACAATCAAACGAGTATTGTTTTTCTCGTTTGTTTTGCGTGCATTTTTTTCTCGAGAAAGGGCCTTTGCGTTTTACTTTTCCATTACTGGTTGGAGCATTTCCAAAAGACACTTTATAACTTCGAATATGAAGTTTTTTGTTCTCTAAAAAGAAACTTCAAAACTTTAAATTTGAAGTTTCATATTTTTATTTGCATTTTGGTCCATACAGTCACACATCACCTTTATGATTCATAAATATGTTCTCGTTTATTTTTTTAATCCTTAAAAAATTATATCTCATAAATATTTTAAATTTTGTTTACAGATTTTAAATTTTACACATAAAATTAAATAAAACTTTAAAATAAGATTTAAAATATTTTAAGCTAGATTTAGACAAATTTAGACAACAATAATATACAAAACTTAACAAAAAGATTTTAAAAAATTACATGAAGACATAACTATTACATAAATTTAAATATTATAACAACACTAATAGTCAGGTAAGTTTGATCCGGAACCTTCAAAATTTTCAAATATTGTCCAATTTTTTTTTGTGTAACTGGAGATGGTTGTTGTTGTTGTTGTTTTTGATGTCTTTTTCGTACAATTCTTTCTTGTTCATATCGAATATATTCACGAGTATTAATATAATCAAAAATAAATTAGTCTTTTAGCAATATTTCATGTTTCTCTTTTACTTTCTTGTTTCGATCTGATGTATTTACAAGAATCAATATTACTCGATTTAAACAACTTTTAGTTTGTAATCTACAAAGTAAAAATGAAGAGAGCCATTTTTACTTCGAAATGCACTAATAGATCATATATGAATTATGAAAATCATTTTATGAAATGATATGGTATTTTTGTTTGAAGTTTAATATTAATTAAGTTATTTTTATTTAAATTTTTTATATTTTAATAAAATATTTTATTAATTAATATTGTTGTAATATGTTTATATATGTGCTAGTTGCTTACAAAAGTCTTATGAATTTAAATTAGTTATGCCAAATATAAGGACAATATTATAAAATATAAATAGTTTTGAAGTTGAGTTTGAAGTTTTGGTTTTGGAGAAGAACACTTTTAAACTTCAAATATAGAGTTTTGGAAACTTCGGTTCCGTTTTGGAAGAAATAAGATGCTGGTAAAACAATATCAAATATATCATTTATTGCAACACGCACAAATTAAACTGTTCAATCAAACAAAGATCTAAACACCAATACCAATCAAAGCATAGCCCTTAGAACTTCAAAGTAATTTCAAAACAGATACATATATATATATATATATATAAAAGCCTACATAGACAAACAGAAGTTAAATAATGATTAATTCTAGTAGTAATTCTTTAGGATTGGCGCTAACATAACTGACGAGTGTTAGGCCAGAAGAGCGTTCGATTTGGACTACCTAACAATAGTTTCACTTAATTAAGTAAAATATGTTAGGCTTGACCTTTCACAATTTAAAGTGAGTTTTTAGAAGAATCCATTATATCAGTGTCAAAGTGGCATTTTCCTTGCTGCATTAATAATCTGACCTCAATTATTTGACAATACACCAATATAATAGCTAAACAACAAATACAAAATCTAAACGCTATAAAATCATTTAGAGTATGTTTCTATTGCAGGCTTTGTAGCAAAATAAGTTTAATATGGTATTATAAAATCATTTTTCCCTATCCAAAATAGATAATATGACCGGATATCTATAGTATATGTTGTACTTGTAATATATTACTTACTTTGACTTGATTCAAGATAGAAAATGATAACTAAATAATATTTCTCTGTTTCAAATTATAAATTCTTAAAAATTCACAGATTTAAAAATATATAAAAATATCTATTATAACCTTATTTAATTACTAATGTTTTAGTTTTTTCATTAAATAATATATATTATAAAGTTAAATAAAGAAAATAGCAATAACTACATAAAGAAAATTGAAACATATATTTTAAAATAAATTAAATTATAAAACATCTAATATTTAAAATCATAAATGAAGAGATGTATAAAATTTGGAGATATTACAAAATAAAATAGTAGCCGTTTTGGCATCCACCAATAAAATATAATATAGAAAAATTGCACCCAATAACTCAACAAAAAAAACAAAATTAACAAACTAACCAAAATCACTTTCTCTTTCTTCTTTTCTGATTTTATCTCTCTTTACTATCATTCTAAAAAAACTAATTTTAATTTTTGTTTTGGTTATTTCACAAATAACTTTTAAAATATATCTCCCTCTGGTATATTTTTGGAAAATACCAAAAAAGAAAGCAAAATCATCACCATCGTCTACTTTGTAATCATCATCACATTTTCCATAACCACACCCATCATTTGGATATACTGTAGTCCGTAATTTTAGATGTCAAACATGTAAAAACAATCTATTTTTCTATTGTACTATTGTATTTGATAATTTCATTTATAAAAAATTATACAATTTCATATGTTTCATTCAATTTATATCTCTTATACATAGAATTATTTTCAATATATAACATCATCTCTTGCACCAAAAATAAAAAAATAACATCGTCTCTTTCTTCGATTCACTATGTCGGTCACGACTACAATGGTAACCACAACCACCACTACAGCCATAGTAACCTCTTCTACAAAATACCATAGTTTCTTCTTCATTATGACTACCTTTCCTCCGTAACAACCACCGCCGTAGTCACCATGCATGCACTGACTACCATGCACTGTAGTCACCGCCAATGTCGTTGCGATAACCACCACTAGTGCAATAACCACCACCACTGCAGTACCAAATTCTATTAATTTTTTTGCTAAGGATCCACGGTTTAACATATCACAAGGGTATTAAACACTATTTTTTCCTTTATATTTTACATTAAAATAGAATAACTCTATTTAGATCTAACTCTATTATAGAGTTGGATTTGCTCCAATGGTTTATTCTATAATAGAGTTACACTATAATAGAGTAAAATATAAGGGAATGTTGTTTTTTTACTCCAAATATAGAAACAGAATCAACATTGTGGGCTGAGGCACAGATATTGAATGAGCAGAGGGTTATACCACCAATAGTAGCCACGATCCTGCCGTCAATTCCAGGAAGATGGTGTTTTGCGGATGGCTCATGGAAAGAGGGTGATACCTTTTCAAGACAAGGTTGGTATAGTACTTTAGAAAGATTTGATGGATTGTTGGGGGCAAGAAATGTTAGAGCTAGTCTCTCTCCTCTTCATGCGGAGATGGAAGCGCTACTCTGGGCAATGGTATGCATGAGGAATTTAAATCAATTTCAGGTTACGTTTGCAACAGATTGTTCTCAATTGGTGAAGATGGTTTCCACACCAGAGGAATAACCTGCTTTTGCAAATTATTTGGAAGATGTCAAGACCTTGAAAGAGAGTTTTACCCGATTAGAGATTATCTATGTACCACGAACGTAAAATACAAAGGCGGATAGACTAGCACGCAGTGTTAGGAAGCAGCTGTTTTTCGTCGTTCACATGGATGCAGATCACCCAGTTTAGTTTACAGAGTTAGTATGAGTCTGTAAAAGTCGATGACAAAAAAAAATATATATATAGAGTAAAAAACAATATTATTCTATATTTCACTCTATTATAGTGTATCTCTATTATTGAGTAAACCACTAGAGCAAAATCAACTCTATAATAGATTTACTCTATTTTAATTTAAAACATAGAGGAAAAAAATAGTTTTTCATTAGAAATGGTCTAAAAGGATAAAACCGGAAAAGAAAAGAAAAATGCTATAACACCTAATTATAAAATTAATGATGATATATTCTTAACATTTTATTACAAGTTTGTTATTTCACAAATTAACTCTATATTTATCACCCAACTTTAATTTTGCATAAAAGGACAAAAAAACAGAAAAAGAGAGAAAAGAATACACAAAGTAAATTTGAGAACATGGATATCCTCCAGCGGAGCTACCTTCCTTGTGAGAAAAAAAAAAGCATAAAACCCCCATTAAAGTCTCACCCACACAAAGTTCCTTCATCATTAAAGTTTCTAGACTTCATAATCCCCAAAACGCAAATCATCAAACGCTAAACGCGGAAACATATAACGCAAAACTCTGTTTTCGTTTACCTAATTCTCTGTGGACGCCCACACCGTAAACCTTCACCAACCCAAATTTAATTCTTCTGTGTTTTTTATTCACAAAGTACAAAAAAACAGACAGATAATAATATATCTCCTTCTCTTCTCTTCTTCTTCCTCCTCCTTCGCTCTGTGATTTAATACTGAAGTACATTCAAACCCCACAAAAGAAGATGAAGTACATTCGAAGCAACAGCTTGAAACGTCTCTTCTCCTTTAAACGACGCAGTTTCGACTCAGACTCTGAAAACTCAACTCCACACGCCAAATGCGTCGAGGGTTTTCAAGAAACAGAGCAGTTTCAAAGACCCAAGTGGAAATGTTTCTCCTTTGAAGAAATCTACGAGGCAACCAACGGTTTCAGCTCAGGTTCTGTCTCCAAACTCAAGAAACTCTCTATAATGTCTTATTTCACTAAAAAAGGGTTTGTCGTTTTTTTTTGCAGAGAACTTGGTAGGAAGAGGCGGATTTGCAGAGGTGTATAAAGGAGTTTTAGGTAAAAGTGGTGAAGAAATCGCAGTGAAGAGGATAACGACAGGAGGGAGAGAAGACGAGAGGAGAGAAAAAGAGTTTTTGATGGAGATTGGAACAATAGGACATGTCTCACATCCTAATGTCTTGTCTCTTCTTGGTTGTTGTATTGACAATGGCCTCTATCTTGTTTTCATCTTCTCTTCAAGAGGCTCAGTTGCTTCTCTTCTTCATGGTATATAATCCACAAGCCTTCTTTGGCAAAAACAAATTAAACTTTTATGAACATATAATGCTTTCATGAACATATTTTATGCAAAATCAAGATTTTCTGCTTTGTTGTTTTTGTTTGTTATAAGGATTTTTAATATTTTGTTTTATGTAGATTTGAATCAAGCACCATTAGAGTGGGAGACAAGGTATCAAATTGCTATTGGGACAGCAAAAGGGCTTCATTATTTACACAAAGGTTGTCAGAGAAGGATCATACATAGAGACATTAAATCCTCCAATGTTCTCTTAACCCAAGATTTTCAGCCACAGGTAATCTGTATATATTTTTTGTCTCTTCCTTCTTAATATTTTAACTGTTTCATTCTTATCTATAACTATTCTCCTTTTTATAATCTTCATTTAACAATAGTATTAAAAGAATAAAATAATTATCTCTGTGTATTTAGATATCTGATTTTGGTTTGGCAAAATGGCTGCCTTCTGAATGGTCTCACCATTCCATTGCTCCAATTGAAGGCACTTTTGGGTACTTTCTTACTTTATTTCCATATTTGAACTATATAACAAAGTGCATGTGTTTTGTTTTAACATGTTGATTAATCATTTTTGAATAAATACAGGCACTTAGCACCAGAGTACTACACACATGGGATTGTGGATGAGAAGACTGATGTTTTTGCTTTTGGAGTGTTCTTGCTTGAACTCATTTCTGGTAAAAGACCTGTTGATGCTTCCCACCAAAGCCTACATAGCTGGGTAAATCCAATTTAACCTGAATGTATTTACAATTTACCCGTTATTTTTATCGCATGATCCTTTTAAAGTGTTATTGCTCAAGGTTATGTCTTTTTCACTCGTTTCTGCAAAATATTTTTTTAACAATCAAACTTTATGAACTATGCATATACCCTAGCAAAAAAATACCATAACATTTAGATGGTAAAGGTTTTTTTCTTACACCCAATATTTTCACACCGAGAAATAATATACATCGTCAACCCTAACCAATCAGACCTTGATCATATTTTTCGTGTTATATAGTTCAATTCGTATTTAAATTTAAATATTTTAAATAGGCAAAAACCATAATAAAAGAGGGCGAGATTGAGAAGTTGGTGGATCCAAGGATCGAGGAGGACTTTGATATCAAACAGCTTCACCGCATCGCTTTTGCTGCGTCTCTCTGTATCAGACCATCGTCTCCATGTCGGCCTTCCATGATCGAGGTACGTTCATTATGCAATCATATAAAAGTTATTGGTTTTCTTTTTAAATATGTATATAATAGACATAGTTTTTAGTTTATTTGACATATCTGGTAGTTTCTTTTTCTTCCTCGAGAGCTTCATTTCTTTGTTTTCTTCCCTTGATTCAGTTTGTACTTTAGTTTTGGCAATAAAAGAATAATTGTATAGTGTATATATTTAATTTTCTTAAAAGCCAAATAAAGTTTTATAATTGGTTCATAGTGAGACGTAATATCGTGTCGATATTACTCAACGATTCGCTTTTCAGTTAGCTTATCGGCTGCGGGACTAAAAAGTGTCTTTGTTGTTCATATTGTGATACTGAATAAATCTTGACTTTGTAAAAAAAACTAAACTTAGTTTAATGCCGCATATACATATAACATATACATTTAATTTATATCTATCAATAAAGTTGTTTTTTAATTATTGAATAAGATACATGAACCTTTTATCAATTCAATAAAAAGAAGATAAGTAATACTCAGTGCCGGGCTTGACCCCAAACCCATGATACATTGGGATGGGGCCTACTTTGTGGTTTCATTTTATTTCTAAAAAAATTGTAAAATTGAATAAAAATGTAATACTTTTGTAGATTTAGTTAGAAAAAAATATCTAAACATATCAAAGTAATAAATATTATATTAATAAATCAATTAAGAAAATATAAAATACATATACTAAAACAAATAAAAGTCGTTTTAATCATTATTCATTTTCATAAATATATAATTACTATAATAAATTAAATTTTGTACTAAAAAATAGATATATATGTTATTTTTGAATGGGGCCTGGCAAAACTTAGGACCGGTACTGGTAATACTCCATCTGTTTTACAAAATAGACTTTCTAACGTTTTCACACATATTAATAAAACACATTAAACTACTATAATAAATATATTGTTTTCTGCAATTTTCAATCTTCAATATCTTTTAAACAATAGTAATTCAATAAAATCAATTAATTTTTTTGAAATTTACATTTTTTTATAGAAAACACAAAATACCTATCTTTTCGAAACAATCTTTTTTTCTAAAATATCTATTTTTTGAAACGGGGGAGTATATAATATATGAAAAGCTCCATTACCGACACCTAATTTTAGTTCCAGTCCCATACAAAACAAAACAAAACAAAACAAGCACTATGTTTTCTTCTTTTTTTTTTTCAGCAAAACAATATGTTCTCTAAAACAAGAGTTTTGTATTATCAGTGATTAAACAAGAAAAGTATTGATCTTATATATAATTAAAGAGGCTCGTTTACCAACATTAAACATTGATCTGTAATTCAATATCCAATAAAACAAAAAGAAATTATTAAACCAGATTTTCAACATCAAAACACAATATAATCGTACAATTTGTAGTTTATATGACTCAACCACATGCCAAGAACGTATTTACTGCATTGTTACAAGATTGGACTAGTTTATGTTCTTTTTCTTGGTCAAACTACTAAGCTATGTTCTTAATCACTATAATCTTTTCTTTTCTAATCAATGTTTGTCTTCGGATTTGTGGTACAATAGGTATTAGAAATACTACTGCAGGGAGAAGAAATAGAAAAAGAAAAATGGAAAATGGAAGAGGAAGAAGAAAAGAAAGAAGAGTTTTGGGGATTTGAAGATCTTGAGGATTGTGAATATGATTTTTCAATCTCACTTTCTCCTCCTGACTCGATTTCTAATCGAAGCTCTTCAAATCGTAGTAGCTAGATCATCTAAAATTAGTTTTAAAAACTTGAAATATCAATTTTGTTTCATTGTAAATTTTGCTTAGAGTTGTCTATTTCGTAATTTAAACACTTGTAGTATTCAATGAGGTGTTCTATTTATTTTTGGATGTCGACAGTTAAAAATATTTAAAGCTTTAAACCGAACTCTGTCCAGAGTTTCCAAACCCCATATAATCTAATATTCTGATATAACCTATTAATGGATAGAAGACTTTAAGAGTTAGGGTCCCATTGCATGCATTCAGTTAAAATGGTAGTAGTACTAATAAAGTGAAAACAATCATTTTGATATTTTCTATCAATTGTATTTTCAAGAATATTGTAAATTCAAATAATGTTTTATTATTCTGTTTACATTTGCAGGTTTCGGTGATTTTGATAATTATAACATAATAGCATGATTTTCTAAATTTAACTCATGTAAACACTAAATACATGAAAGTCTAAATGCGAAACAATATCACTAAACCCTAACAACATAGCAGATCAATACTCCTTCCATTTTACTAAGATAGATGTTTCAAAATATACTCCCATGTAACAATAAATGTCGTTTTATACATTTTGGGTTTATAATAACTTAATAAGTATTCTTTAGACTGGTTTTTGCATGATATCATTTTAATTTTTTTTAAAATTCATTTCCATATTTTTAATATATTATTTTGTTTAACATGGGACGAGACCCAACTAATTCTCAAGGGGGACAGTACCGACGTCTAGTTCAACCCCGGATTTTCTAATGAAGCAAGTGTGGCTCATCTTTGTCTCGCTTGTGGATTGGAACCCAGGACCGACGAACTTATGCCTTGTCCCAAGTTCTCCTTTCTCTAATATATATACATTTTTTTGGGTGTAAATATATATATATGTATATACATATATTGGAGACATCATAAAAATGTATTTTTTGGATAAAAAATAAAAAAGGTATTAGTACAAAAATGTGTATCCATCTGTTATCCTAAGTATTGACGTGTGGTTTGCAATCTACAACCATCTAAAACCAACATTTATTGTGTTTTGTGCTAAAAACTATGATGGTATAGAACGACGAGTTAGAATACAAACACTGACATTTATTATGTTTCGTGCTAAAAACTATGATGGAAATTGGAAACAAGAGAAGATTTATTTTTCTTTCTTGTAGTTACTCTTCTAAATTCTAAACAACGTTAGTGAAGGAACTCTTCAATGTGCGTACGAAATGGAACTATATTATTCAGATTATAAAAGATTCCAATATTTAGAAGGATTTATTTTTTAAAAAAAATATTTAGAAGGAGAAAAGCAGCCACTACAATTTACAGCCTCAACATTTCACAAGAACCATTGATTAAAACATCTGCATTCGACTTTTTCATTCCGATTTGCCTAAAAAAACATATACGAAGATAGATTTATGATCTAGATTGCCACGATTAAAAAATGTTAAAATTTTGCTAGTCACTCAATTTTCAACAATAAGAAGCAATTATTGTTTGATCAAAAAAAAAAAAGCAATTATTGTAAAAGTATAGTTTACACTCCTCCAAAACATTTTACCAAGGTGACTCTTATATTGTAAAGGAAAAAGTGTACTACTGAAAATAAGTACTTAGAACAAACGAGAAAAATTTACCTTGCAAGACACATTATGAGTTATCAATTACACATAAAGACACATTGGGTCAAGAGAACACTTTCTTATGCTCATTTGTCTGAATTGTCCTTCGACTAGAGAGAAGGTGTCGTAACATGTGTCAAAATTCTTTTCAATATTCTCTATAATTAGTTCCATTTAACTTTCACCTTTTGGTTTCATATTTCCTAATTCCCTAAACTCAATCTTGCCTCAATCTATCGTCATCTTCATCTCTCATCTTCCGTATCCTTCTAAATCTTCTTCTTCTTCACTAAATTTGTAGACTTTTTTATAATTCTAAATCACTAATTTCTGTTGTCGCTTTATCTTTCGCCGCTTTATGTTTTAAATCCGGAATTCATGGAAACCTCAGGTTGGGGCTAAGGAAAATCTGTTCTGAAATCTCAGATTGGGAGATTCCATATCTTCACCGAATATATCCAAGGTTTTGCTTCTAATTGAACTATGAGAATTTCATATACAGATTTATTTTTTTTCCTCTTTCATACTTGTTTCTAATTGATATACAAGAAGATAAGAAATAAATAAATTTTTGATTTTCTTCTTAAGCAGACAGCTAAGCCGATGTCTCTCCTGCAACATTTGATTCACATGTCGCCCATGCTTTTCATGTCCAACAATTTCCTTGTCCACAAATGGGCTATCCACAAAGCTGCCGTCCATGAATTTCATCTCCACCAAGCTCGTATCCATCCATCTTCTCCCCATCGTTCTCTTACCCACCAATTTCATATCCGCATCTCTCTTGTATATCAATTTTTGGATATGACTTAACTATGTATGTGAAGTAGCTATTATGTAAACAGTGGTATATTTTGAGTTAAGTGTGACTTCTCTCTGTTTGTAAGCAAATAAGGGTTTGGAAGATAGTCTCTTTTTGTTGCATCTGCTGCTAATGTTGTTCAGACATGAACTATGGAGTTCACTTCCAAGGTATTACTTTTATTACTCTGTTCTATCATGTGCTTGATTGGCCCATGTTGTATCCATTAACTATTGAAACAAATGTTAGATTTGAAGTTAGGTTGGTAGCTTCCATGTTTGGTATCTAATTGTCACTATACAAAAGTCTGGGACAGTTCACGATATTCAATATGCTGCTTAACTCCACAGATCTATCTCCCACAGTCCTCCTGTCCACGCCTTTATCAAAGGCATCCATGTACACACATCCCCTGTCCACAACTCGTCCATCTCCAACTTCGCAGTCAACACCTCTCTTGTCCACACACACGCCTAAACTAGGAAAAACTTTATCAATATATGTTTTGTATCAAGAACTACTTCATCAGTGTTAAATTTTTTTGAGCATATTTTCCTAAATGATTATTTGTTATTTTTCTCTTTTAAAGGAACTACATCAGTGTGTCTTTCTTTTCAATGTTATTGTTCTAAATGCTTAGTTGTTTTAGTAGATCTTGGCCATCATCTATACGAACCAACGTACACTTCCACATACACACCATCCATAACTAGCACCATCCATAACTCATTCTTTCACATTTCACATACACTTCCACATACGCACCATCCATAACTAACACCGTCCATCACTCATTCTTTCGAATTGCACCGTTACAATACATTCTATCAAATTGCATTGTCCACAATATATTGTCCACGATAGTGTGTCCACTTAAATCAGTTTTATATTTTATAAAAATTAAAATACGAATATGTTCAAATTGCACCGTCCACAACACATTGTCCACGACGCTCTGTCCACTTAATTCAATTTTAAATTTTATGATAAAATAAAATATCAAAATAAATATATACATATGGATCTCAAAACATAGAAGAAAAAAAATTATAATTTACTATATATATTATATATCAAATTTACATATCATAATACTAGATAATAACAAATAAAAACTATTGAAGGAAACCAAAATACTTTAAAAAAATCAAATTAAATATCTTTTTGTTTCTCATTCTTTTAATATTTATATATCCACAAACTTATGTCCACATCCACGGATCTATCCTCAACCGTTAGATCTTATGACTTAAAAACAGATATGACGTCTCCAGATCATTCACTTATACCTATATACCTACTTTTTTGTTTAAGCTTTTATCATTAATTGCAACAAGTCACAAACCTATTTATCTTACGGTTGGCTTCTACTTACACAAAGGAAATGTTATTTATGTCCTAAATAAAACAGCTGTCCACACAAAGTGTGTCAACTAGACAATGTGTCTCCAGACGCAAACAGAAGACAAAATGTGTCTTTTAATGTAAGCTTCTCAGTTAAATAACCACATAAAGTTTTATATATCCGTACTCTTTGTTTTTTAAATTTTATCTGTACATTATGAGATGCAATATCCTTAAATAAAAGGGTTTAAACAATCTGTAATTAAGATTGTCCAACCAAATTTAAGTCAATATTTTATCAAAGAATCTTCGAGATCACTGAATTCACCAATTGAGCATCCAGGCCCTCGGATTCCATTTGATGATCAGTGATTTGATCTAAAACCAATAACATTAATCATTGTATTTACATAATATGATCTTAATCATAATAATGCATTCTTGGATCAATACAATGATGTTAAATAAGTTCAGTGTGGATACTTGTTTGGTGGGTGACCATGCCAGGTGTACGGGACAGACAATTATCGTAGTGTCACTCTACATTTATTTAAAATTTACGATGCATTTATAATGATATAACAATACACATTTGATATTTCAAATCATCGTGACTGAGTTGAACTTGAGTGTTACAAAAGGTACACTTGGAATAAGATCTGTTAGTTTATTGTAATATACTGTATCTATTTGTTCGTATTAGTGTCAGCTTCGCCTAAGCCGGTGACCAGAAACATGACATAAATTATTTTTGCCACCGAAAAACACAAAGGTTTAAAAAGGTCGAAAATCAAGTAGTTTAGCTTTGTTCCGCTAAAAAGCTAGAGACTCGAAAATTCACAGCACAGATGAAGTATAATATGACGTTTGTGGATGTCCCCAGAGGAACAGTTTGTAAGTTTATAGTTATACGCAGTATATTTATAACTTTATAATTAAATGTATACCAAAACGTTTATAATTAATACATTTAACTACTTTTCTTTAAACGGAGGAAAAACACTCTTTCAAGCATTCAAGATATCATATACTCTTCGAAGATAAAATGTAATTGTTTAACAAAAAATTGTATGATTTTTTCGTATGGAATTTTGTTATGTTCTTTTTTTTTTGATAAAACAAGTAATTTGCAAAAACCTTTTTTCCAACCTCTCTCTACAAAGTCACCGTCAAATCTAGATATCGTTTCGGACCCTCCGGTTTCCGGCGATCTTGTCGGTGCCGTGAGGGACCCCCTGTTCATTTTCTTTCTCGGCCGGTGCTTCATCTTCGGTTCTAGTCTACCTTTTGTCTGATTGGTGTGGTGGTGCAGGGTTTCTCCGGCGTTCCGGTCTCGTCTGAAGGTGGCTTTGGGTGCGGCGGTCATGCATGTCCTGATCTTTAGAGGACGAGATCCGGATCCATGCTTCCTCTTGGCTGTGCAGTTCCTATCTATCTTTTGTGACCTCATGGGCTTCCGACAGTTAAACTGGAGGGAGAGGCGGTGAGTCGTTATGGCGAGTAGACTTTGGCGGAGCTTGAACTGCTGGGCCGATGAGTAAGCCCGCCGTTTGAGGACGACAGTTGGGTCTTGAAAGGGGTTTCGGCAGCGGCTGACAACGGCAACGGGAGGAGACGACCGGCTCGGCTCCAACATTCTTTTCCTCCCTCTCGATGAGTCTCTCCGTTCATAGTGCTCCACTTCGGTTTTCTTTCTCGGTTCGCTCGGTGCTGCGGCTTGGCTGGTGGGGTTTGTTCCGGTCCTTCTTCGTGTTTCTCCTCGCTTGGCCTTGTCGGAGTTCGTAATCGGCAAGTGTGTGCTTGCATCGGCGGCTTCGTTTCAAGTGGAGCTAAGGTTTGCGGAGGCTCTAGGGTTTGGGCCATTTTGTGGGCCAATCGGATTAGGTTTAACTAGTTTCGAGCCCATTAAGAGTTTTTTCATGGGCATGTAGTTGTTGTTTAATGTTTTTAAATTGCTGCATTTTTATGTAACAAAAAAATCCCAAAAATATTTAATACTAGGGGAGCTCAGCGCTACGAGCCGGATTTTGATGATAATATAAATTTAAATTAATTTTATGGTCTTGAGAAATAAAGTATTCGTCTAACGCATGCATCATTGTTCCTAAATTTATTTTAAAAGAAAATAAAATTCCAATATATGGATAATAATATATTAGCATTTTATATCACATTATTTTGTAACATTTTGTATTATATTTGTTGATTTTGAAATAATTTGTAATAATTAGATCTAATGTTCTTAGATTTTACGAAGAAAAATATGTATACTTGTAATAATTAGATATAGTGTGCTTTGACATTTTAGAAAGAGAGATATGTATACTATTGGGATACACTTCATTTAATTTTTGAGGATCCATTCAAAAGTTAAACGTGGATTACTTTTGTTACAATGAAACTATAGTGTGGTAAAGACCAAGCAAATATTATAATATGTAATCACATTTTTTTCTGGCCGAACTGCGATTCATTAAACTAAAAGCAAGTTTAGAGATAAGAGCGGTGAATTTACCACTGCATCAGCCTCTGCATTCAAAAATCTATGAATATTATAGAAAGATTAAGATTTAAAGAAGCTGCTGAATTGCTATCAAAGAAAATGTTGTTAATCTCTTTGGTGAGTCCTTATTTTGCAGCATTCTAACTAACACTTGCGAATTATACAATAGCGATACCTTAATATCAAGACACAAAAATGAAGAATATTTTTGTTTTTCATTAGGAAGAATATAATACCATAAAACATACACAAATGATATAATATTCTCTTATATCAGTCGATTTTGATTTAATTTCAATTGTCAGTTGTTTTAGATTCAAATGGTTGGTTATATGTTTTCGTAAATCTTTATTTACGTGTGAGTTTTCCTTATATACAGTATTATAATATTTAGAGCTGAATTGTGATTGACTAAATCGTATAATAATATAATTGTGATTCTCTGAATGAATATATTTTTTTTAATTTATACAGTGTAATTATGTCATCTATTATGATTATGTGCTGGAGTTATTAACACAAATGGTCACTTTCTTACTTTTTTTTACACTCAATATCACATTATGCTACTAACACACTTTTCAGTGGTTGAAGACTCATTTCTCCCTAGAAAAGCAAAACCACAGATGGGCATTTAAGTAAAATGATGTTTGTTTCTGGTTAGGCTGGTTAGATAAATTAAATATTTCTGGTTCGGTTGGTTGAAATAAAAAACATTAAACGTCTTCTTATCCTTGGTTTTTTTCTCCACCACATCTGAAGCTCGTGCACACCACCATGACTATGCCACTGTGGTCTCTCGAAGGTCACCTTGTCGGATTCTCTTGGCAACGTCGTCACCTGAAGACAAGCAACCCAGATTCAAGCTTCTTTCGCAGCATCTCTTCCTTCTCTGCCGCAGCTCTTCCATGTTCGTCTCAGTATGTGCTCTGCAATTGTCGTTGCTGCGACCTGAGCTCTCGCCGCTGAAACGTCCCCTCTTCTCCTGCTGGAAATCGGTTACATAAGCTTCTTTTCTCGGTTGTATATGAGAGGCAGATTGATGTGAGAAAGACATGAACTTTTTGTCCCTTTGTAAGTTCATGTCACAATCTGTGTGATTTCTTATAGTTTTAGGTTTTCTTTTGTTAATCCCAAAAGTATTATAGTTTACAAGTGGATTTAGGTCTGATCATTTTTGTAATCAGATTCATTGGGTTGTGATTTATAAACATAAGATTTTCAGAATTTGGGTTGATCATGATCATAAACATATGATCAAATTTTCATTTTCAGATACAATGAACTATCTTTTTGTTTAAGAATCATCTTGTTTCAGAATCAATTTATGGATTTATCTGATATTTTGTAAGATTTTTAGAACATGTACACTTCATATGATGTTTATGTGTACATCAACTTATATGATATCCATGTGTACACCACTTTTATGATGTGCATATCAATTTTATAAGATATCCATGTGTAGACAACTTTTATATGATATCCATATGTACATCATTCATTTATAAATATCCACTACATCACTAAAATGCATAAGGTTTTATAAACGAATGGTTTGAAAACAAACACAAAGGATTAATAAATTAAATCAACATGTATATAATTTTGTAATTCAAAGATACAAAGATGACACATTAAAATTAAGTACACATGTACAATGAGTCTGATGTACACATTGATCAGTAACACTTGATGGGTAGCATACATGAGCTAGTCTGTAGACTTGGATCAGGAGATAGGAATCTTATCTTCTACATGTAATGAAATCTCACAACCCCTCCAACAAAACCGTACAAGAGATACAAAAAATTCTAACTCGATATGAGATCCAGAGATGTCACTGTCCACATGTGCATCAGTTCACTTGTACACACCTGATAATTCTCAACACACACTTGCAACTTTGATGATTTACACAAGTCAAAAAACATTGTTATCTCTAAAATCTCAAGGTCATACAAAAGGAAGAAAGCTTTTGTTGGTTCAAAGCATGAAAATTCTACCAGCCAATGAGGTAAATGAAACCTAATAAGAAAGTGATGATTCAAGACTTGTGTCAATAAGTCGCTATGGAAGCATAGCCAATTACTAAAACAAGAAGAAGTGGAAGCTGGAGGTGAAGCCAAATGATATGTTATAGATGATAACACATGAAGCTGGGAAAGGGATGTGTTTACCGAGTACTCGAGACGATTCCCTATATGAAGGAGACATGGATTGTGGCGACTAAGCAGAGGAGGAAAACAAATATGACGACAGTAGCGACGAATAAAGCAGCTATTGAATTCATGTCCATCAGATTCCATTCTTGCTGAAACGAAAATTTTGAAATTTGGATTCAAATCACTAGGACTGAGTCACCACTGTAATTTGGATTCGCCGATGGGACTGTGAACAACGAGAATACACGGGGGCCAAAGTGTTATGAGCCGTAACATTTGCATCGAGTAGCAGCTTCTTTTTTTTTTGGACTGAACACAGCTCATCTTCCTTCCTTCACTCTTCTCCGTAATCAAGAATTTATCTATGCTTTCTCAATTTGAATCTGGAGAATGAGATATGAGAGAGGAGAGAGTTGAAATTAAATTTTAAAATACAAATAATATGTTTCCTCACAATCGACCATTCATTTCCTATCTTCATTAATTTGATTTCTTTTAACTGAGTCAACTCGGTAATTGGAGGCAGCTATAGAAGATTCACTTTGGTTCTGGTTTTAGGCGACTGAAAAATAATATAGATGAAGAGAGAGAGATATAAAGTGAAAAATAGAAACACGTTGTCTTTTAAATGATAAAGAAGAAGAGAAGAATAAGGAAGTGAATGGGAACCATCATGTGGTTTTGTTTTAGTTAGAAAAAGTAACGAAATTGAACAAAGAGTTATGAAAAAGTACGTTGGCAGAACAAAGTGACCCATGGTGTAATTAATAAGTGTAAATGTGCCCTATTATGTAAATGTTTCTATGTGGTGATGTTTTTTTTTGTAGAGTTGTTGTGTATTATGACATTCAATAACTGAAATATTTTAAATCTTACAAACCAGTATGGGTTAAAAAAATAGTGATTTATAGGAAAGATGATTTGATCAAGTTGTATTGAGGTAGAGATTAACACCGAAATATTTATAATTTAATCATAAATGTTTGGAATATAAACATTAATATTTTAATCTATAATAAAGATAATCCGGTCAAGATTTAGTTAAATATTATTTGATTATATGGTTCATCCTTAAGATGTTTGAGTTTAGATATGCTACATCCTCAATATAGATTTTTCGTTGCAGCTTTTGTTGTTGTCCTTTGCAAGAATACGTAACGTAAGTTCATAAAGCTTTTGTTTCAACTCTAAACTAAGATTGACACAGAGTTTCTCTTTCTCCTTATTGCAGTATAAACAATAACTTTACCAAAAGTATTCGCTTACCTCAGTTAACCTACTGGGTCTGCTCCAGCACAAGCTGCAATGTTGCTGGTATAATTGTATTGTTACCATTGCACAGCTTCAACATTCAAAGGGAAGTGGAGACACCCCATAACATACGGCAATGCTGTCACAGTATTCTGAAATTTGGTGAATGTTGCTGGAACACAAACCCATTAAAAACGAAAATCCAATAATTTTTTTAAATGTAAACTTTCTGTGATTTATAATCAAGAATACAAATAAGTTCAAGAATGAGAAGAACACAAGAAGAAAATATTTGAAAAATCATTTGTTATGTTATGTTTGTCTTTCTTTCCTCTGCTCATAGACTCTTTTTGGGTTTTTAACATATACAAGGTCAACTGTCTAAGACTTTAACATGGAGAAAATTTATAAGGTTCTATTTTCCTTTTACCTCAAGTGAAACTGAAGTTGTTTCAGTACCACTTAATAGGAATTGCCTAAAAAGATAGTGTCTACTTTCTTCTCTGCCTGAAATCATCAAACATGCACTATAAACAAACACACTAAGCCATTAATTAAAGGACTACAAAAGTGGGTTTTTCTTGATCTTGATTCAGTGTCAAATTCAGAAGTCCATCAACTTTAAGAGATATCTTTCTCAGAATTGTTGATAACTTGTAACTCAGGTCCCACAATAAACAGGATAACCTAAAGAAATCAAAAAGGACTCTCAACACGCATAAGCAAAAACAGAAGAGAACATTGCAAAACTGTTATATGTCTGGATTCATCTGCAACAGAACGAAACCTCCACTCGCAGCCTTGGACGGGTTCCAGTTACAGTTCTTGTCGCGGTCTAAAGCTCAGAAGTGATCATCTTGAGCTTCCCCATAGCATAAGCATTTTTTGATAGAGTTTTGAAGCTTCCGTCCACCGAAAGCAGCAGTGTACTGTTGATGTATATACTGCACAGACGATGTCTCCTGTAAGAACGTTAAACAGACGTCACTTTCCAACAACAAAAATTGAAAAAGGTGTAATCTTTGTAGAGAGTGAGAGAGAGACTAACGATTGGTGTGCCTTTGATACTAAGGCGAGGCAAAAGATCAGAGGAGGAGAAATGAACAGGAGCAAGTGGATCTCCCCTAACTCCGAGAAGAAGCTTGTCTCCTGGTGATAATCAGAAGACACTGTTTAAAGTAGTAAGTATTAGTGAGAAAACATGAATCGCGTTAGCAACGTAAACCGCTAGTGTACCTGAAATTCCCGAGTTACAGTTAATAAGAATTTCAATTCAACTTAGATAAACATTCTTACATAAAGTTATTACAACGAAACCTCCTATGCAACATTGGAATCAATAGAACTAAAAACCAAGAGCTTGGCGATAAGGTTCTTTGAGAGTGAAGAGAGTCATGCTATTTATTTTGTTGTGAGGAACAACTTACCATGTATCTTTGTTGAAAAGTTGCAAGAGCTTTATGCCTTTTCGTCATCTGGCATGCCTGAAAAATTAAAAAGGATATCAATTTAGGACACTCATGATAAAAGACGACGACTGAATGCATCTGGTTCTCGTAACGGTTCTGGAGTTGTCTCGCATTACACGATAAGGGGATATGAAGCTATGTAATCACAGTGCCTTATGTAAATACAATTAGTCAACCTGTTCGTTGATGAACGTCTCAACATCAATCCAGAGAGCTTCCCATAAAAGGATGAGCTTGGCCTCTCCCAACCCAGGAATAAAATCGTGGAAGAACCATTATACTGAAAATAAGACTACTGGTTTCTGAATACGGAATGAGAAAATGGTTCTCCAAGTATGAAAGCAAACCTTTTTATAGTCGAGATTCCACTGCCTTCCATGAGCTGAGATCGCATTCAAGAGAGATCATGGGGGTATGGATTTAAGAAGGTCTTGAAGAGGTTGAAGTTGTAACTGGTATCTCTGCGGATTGACGAGGAAGAAGATGAAACAACTCTCTTGTAACTCAGGTCGGGCCTCGATCTCGATTGGCAAAGGAGGAGTACACCTTGGTGATGCAGCCTTGGTCCGTTGTGAGAAAATAAACACGAAGCCCATAAGTTGTCTATATATTTTAAATGAAACGATGCGTACAAGTGATAAAGACACATTTCGATCTCTAAAAACACTATTTTCTGATGCGGCAAGCTGAGAAAGAAAGAATAGTGTTCTTTTATAGTAACTAGGGTCGGTCCGTAGGGCGGGCCGGATATACTTTACTTGTGATCTAGGTTATTATTTTTGTATAATTTTGTGGTTCGTGTTTTTGGTTTGCATTTGCAAGAGATGGGTGATAATGATAGGAGAGATTATATGTGATAACATATATTTTACTTGTTTGCAATGTTGTTTGTGTTAACCATGGTTTTTTAAAAAAAAATTCTAATAACCATGGTTGCGGCCTTACAATCTGTGATGTTTTGATAGATGAGTTCTCTATTGTTTAACCATATATTATGCTTTGTATAATGGGGGAAAATTGGGTGGTGAGTGGTTCGTATCGGGAACAAAAATGTCATAGTGATTGTAAATTACGATTAGTTATGAGATTTCTTGAAATTTTAAGGTTCCTGTAACCTGATTAGGGTGTATTTGAAGTTTTGGCAGCATATATTGGTGGACTCCTTGTTTTCTAAAGTACGAATATAACAATTAGTGGAGTTATATTGTTCTAATAGGTACTGTTTAGGTATTATTGATTTGTGACTTTCCATTTCGGTACTACTCAATTTGGGTTGGGGATTGATAGTCCACTTTTATAACCATTTTCTTTATTTCGACATGATCGTTTATCAGAAACATACAGACAAAAGTTATTATTTATTTTCAAAAAATTTCTAGTTAATATATTTTGAATATATTTGATCACTAAATACACAACTTTATGTTCAGACACAATTGACCATTTTCTACATTAAAACAAAAGTGAAGATAATGTATTTTGTTTAATAATTTTTAATTTTTTTTACAACAATCATTTTTAGTTTGATTTTATCTTTTTATTATTTCTGAATTGTTACATCAACAGATATTACACCAACAAATATCTTTTTATTATTTGATACATTTCACATCTTTAATATAACATTTGTATTGATTCAAAAGCAAAGCAACAAAGAAGTAATTAACCTTTTTAGAAAGCTCAGTGTGGCTAGGCTTTCATTGTCAACGTAGAAGTGTGTCCCTGATGTCGAATTGAGGAATAAACGACTTGCATTCCACACAATAGGCTACAAGAAAATTTCCTTTCATTTTTAAAGAATTAACATTTACAAATAAGACGTTTTACAGCCAACTACTTTGAAATTTATGTTGGTTGAAACCATCGCTTTGGATCCACACCCAAGAGTTCTAACTTCCCACGAAGGAGAGTTGCGACCTTGTCAAACAGACTAACACAAACAGTGGTTGACCTGCATAGGTGTTTGAGGTTTTCAGAAACAGTTTAAAAACAAACCCAAAACAGTAACAACTTCAGACAAATTAGACGATGCAATGGAGTAAAGTAAATGGACATTTGTATAGTGACCATAACACGCTGAATAGACTGATCTTCTTCATTATAAATGGTGCTGATCTAAGTTATGTGCCTGAGTAAGACAAACATATAGAAACACAAAGTAAAAGAGACGCTTTAAGACTTGTATACCTTGCCATTGGCGAAAATCAAAATCAATACTGAATAACAGAATCTGGTTCACGGGAAAACACTACCAGTGCTAATAAACACGATACAGTTCGCTGAGAAAAATAAATCAGACCAAATATGAGTTATCTATATATATATATAGATTTGAAGACTGAAATCGCCTACGGAAAGATGAGTAGCAGAGAGATTATGGAGTTCCCGATTCGCAGAAGAGAGATTCTAACATATTTATACCGCAATCGCCGACGGAACAACGCAACTGAAGTTCTCGTAGTGGGCTCACGAATTAATGGGATTAAAGACAGAGTAATCACAACACTTTCCGTTACAGAAACTGGATCGTCATCGTCTACGCCAATCTAAGAGAAACGAAGAACACAAACGCATTCATCATCTCGGCTTAGGGTTTGCACATAGTTAGGTCGTCACTGGGCCGCAAACAAAACATGAGATTAAGCCCAAATGGAAGCCCAGACGAAGCCAAAGCACGACACGCTGCGTTTCATTTAACGGACACGTGTCAGATTGATGATGCACGAATTTGTGACATGGCATCCCATGTGGACACTCTAGGAGAGAAGGAAACCCAATTATATATATATATATATATATAGATATTTAAGGGGTTTAATAATATACATAATACAATTTTATTGATATTTGGTTATTTTTTTGCCTACATTCCAATTTTAGGAAAATAAACAAAACATACTTTGACATTTCCGTCGACAAATATCTGATTTAATATTTACTTATTTAATAATATTATGGTTTAATAATTTACTTTTAAAGTTTTTTATTACTATTATCTTAATTGGTCTACTAATTATTTTTCTACTTTTTGTTTTATATTTCATTAGGGGACTTAAAAATTTTATGCTCATTGCATATATCTAACTATATATATAACTTTCCTTATAGGGATTTGTTAGTTATAGTTAAATTACTCTTTCTAATCAACCATTGAAAGTTTTACAGTACAATAATTGAGAAGTTTGACTAATTAAACTATATATTTTTATATTAAAGCGTAATTTGATTTATACATAAATATGTACTTAAAGTTAATATTCTCTTATTGAATGTTAGTTTTTTTTTTTTTTTTTTAACCATTCTTATTGAATGTTAGTTATAATTTTTTTCTACCTTTCTTGCTATAATATTCATGAAAGAATATTTCAAGTACACGTAATAGTTTATTTAATTAAACATGGGGTTTTTTAATTTATGCTGGCTCTTTCTTTATGGTGTCTTTGTAGTATGCACATAATTCTATTATATTTGTGGATATCTTGATCTTTAAAACATAGTATATAATATATATAATATGTGTCACAGACTCTTTATATGAAACCTTAAATCTAAAACAATGTTTAAGCGTTAAGAAGAAGGTTTTCATAAAAGTAGCAAATGTAAGACTATAAGAGAAGAGGGAGTCCAGTCTTTCAAAATATGACACTTAAAACACTGGTGAACGATATCTTCGTCGAAGCCTATAATTGTTCAAGAACACATTGGCTCCTTTTCCGGCGAAGATAGTGATAAAGTCAGTACATGAGAACATACCGGATCAGAGATAGCGTACCAAGTAAACCAGTTCAATGCTAAGCTATAAATATATGTATACTATAAATATAATGTATACGGGTCATGTGTTTAGCTTCTTAACTATTATGGAGCCGCAGGTACTGTGTGAGCATTATATTTATATTTAGTATTTGATGAATAAAATGCGAATGAAGGGAAATATCGAATATGAATGGACCCATCGCATGTTTAGTATATGTTGTCATTGTCAAATTGGACTCAAAATATGCGGATGATTGCCTACGTTAAACATGATCATATTTACAATCATGACAGAATATAGAGAATACTAACTTGAATTAAAAAAAACCATATAATACCAAATATTTCCTAAATGAGATATATTTTATATTTGGTATTAAAAAAACCAAAACTATAGAAGTAGCAAAGTGTAAAACTCAAACTTGTTAATTAAGCAAACACCAGAAAAGGAAAAAAAACCAACATAAACAACTTCAGCATTAAAAAAACACAGGAAAAACTGCGTCTTGTACTCCAATCCTCTTCACCTATGTCTTGCGTGGTTTCTTCACCTTCTCCGATGCTACCTGCGCCTGGCTAGGTCCACCAGTTTCCACCTTAAAAGGCACTGTGATGGCATCGGGGTTGTCATCTCCATTGTAAACGTCGCCTCCCTATCTGATAAAAAAAGTCATATATATCTTTATACCGAACAGCCACGTATCTGGAAAAATCTATGAACCTTACATTCTATAAACCTTAGATTATCAACAAATGCAGGCTGCAGCACACGGTCACGCTCACTGAGGATGCGCGAGACAGTAAAGGTCTGATGATTCGCTGTGAATTTAAGTGAACTCACCCTCACCTGGAATGTGTAGGTCTTACCAACCATGTCTCACACAAACGGCGGGGCCTGTGTTTCCTCTGGGTTGACACCATCACCAGCCTGAGCAAAGAGTGGTTCAATGGAAACTGTGAATAAGTAGCCAGTAAAAAAATATGAATTACAGTTGATAAAGTACATACCAAAAGATGATCAGCTTCAAAGGCCCTCATGTTGTGAAGTTTGGTCATTACCTCATCGAAACAGACAAACAAAGCTTTACCAGTTTCATCTGCAACGGACATCTCCACACCGTACCTAGCGGACAGAGAACATACATCAAATCCTAAAGGTGAGTTTGCGCTAGGTCAGAAATTTAATGTAACTGAATAAGTTGCCGGAAATTAGCACATACCGGAGGACACCAACTGCACTGGTATTGTTGCAAGGAAGACATGTGAAAGATGATACTGTGCGCTAAAGTTTCTTGGCCCAGTTTGAGCAGGAAACACTGCACCATCCCTTCTCCACCTTTATTTCAGTTACTCTTCTGGTACAGATAAACACCTTCAGCTTCACCACCAAAACCCGACCAAAGACATGGCTTTACCACATCAGATGAGAGCTTTAAAAAAACCTATTTTTAGAAATAACCTTTAACTACAAAACGTTTGTTTATCAAAGGAAAAAAACAAAAAAAAACTACAAAACGTTTGATAAACTTATTATCGAAAATCGTGTAATTACATTTCTCAAAGAAACACGTATAATTACATAAAACATGCATGCATACGTATAAACCCCCATTTACGTATGCTGGTTTTAAAAAAAAAAATATAAGCTAAACTAATCTTTTGTTTCAAAAAAAAAGAAGCTAAACTAATCTTTTAGAATAATATATATAATTTATAATAATGTATGTAATAGCTTTTCTTATTTTACTGCCTTTTAAAATTTAAGACCAGCTATACACATGCAATTTTTCAAACTTTCTAACCGGCGTGATATAACATCATTTAATATATAAAAAAACATAATTTAATATTTTTTGTTATTTAAACGATGATCTGCAAAGAATTATTGTACTATTTCTTCATTTAAGTTTGTTTTGTTCTACTTCGATATTTTCAGTTTTCGATTTAAAATATATAGGAACCATGCAGTTATTTATGAAATTCGGTTCGGTTTGATTATTTTAGTTCTTGGTTTAGTTCGAATAACAATACTAGGAACCGACTAATATCCGATATTTTTTTGGTCTTATTCGGTTCTATTTTCAGATAATTAGAGTAAAAATCAGCTTTTCAGATTTTTGGATAAACATCAGATAATTCAAATACATTTAAATATTTTGGATAAAAAATATTATGGTATTTTTGATTTTTTCGGATAGTTCAGATAATTTTAAATATTTTAGATGAAAATATTTGGGTAATCTGTTTTTTCAGATGGTTTGGTTTGTAAGTAATAATTTTAAGAATATTTGCTAATTTTAAAACTAATTATAATTGATATTTTTAAGTAATATAAATTATATTTTAAATATTTGGATACACATTTAGTTTTTTGTTTGATTTCGGTTCAATTTTTATTTTTCGAATCGAAATCGCTTGGATATTTGTGAACATCAATTTGGTTTTAGGTTCATTTTTTTTGGTTGGTTTTTTGATCTCGGTTTATATGCACATGTATAACTTCTTCTCTTTTTTTTTTATCAAATCACATGTATAACTTCATATTTTATCATCTTATGTGGTTAATAAAGTTTCTCAACAAAATTAGCTAGCCACTCCTTTTTAAAATCTTATATATTGGTTGATCCAGTTATTTTCGAAAAGAACATATTTAGTGCTATAGAATAGAAAGAATATCACACTATTTGGTTTGAATTTAGAATGCTTTCTAGCTAATATCAGGAAATAACCGAATCTTCTATCACATAATTACTATGTTAATCGCCTAGACAGAAGCCCAAATCTAGACTTCCGGTATAGATATGACTTTATTTCAAAGGAAACTTGAACTCCCCCAAAAATGTAGTAACACATTCCTAGATCTTACCCACTACTACTTGATCACAGCCACGCGGGCAGCCGCTCCTTTTTCAACCTTCCAAATTTTAAGGGATAAAAATGATATTATTTTTTTTTGAAAAAATATAGACAATGATATTTTTTTGACCGATATAAACAATGATATTTCATCTTCTCAAAAGTAGAAAGCTTTTCCAATATGGAAAACAAACCTTACAAACTATTGTCCTCCTTGCATGTGGACATAAAAAATAAAAGCTATGTGTCCCAATGGCAAATATACTACTTCCTCCGTTTCATAATATAAGTAGTTTTGGCTAAAAGCACGAAGATTAAGAAAATTATTATGTTTTTAAAAAGTATTTTATAATAAATATGTTAGATATAATTTAACCAATAAAAAATAAGTCTATTTAATTTGATTGGTCACACTGTATTCAATAAATGTAAAAGTTACCTAGAAATACGAAGACTACTTACATTTTGAAACAAAAACATTTCCCTAAAACTACTTACAATATGAAACGGAGGGAGTATAAAATAATTAGCTCAACATGTCGGACCACCAAAAGAAAACCTATAGATAAGATAATAGACAGGCCTAAAACCATCATAAATCATTGACTAATTTATTTTTTTATTTCCAACTTAATAATGCAAGATGCATGCTTGTTGAAATATTTGGAATATATAGTTTCCTTCTCGTGGGTTAGGAACACCTGACTCGTTTTTACAAATCATTGAGAATCGAAAACCTCCCCAAAGAGTGTTTGTTCCTTCTCTATTCTATTTGGTATGGTTCAACACATAAAACCACGTTGACTTCGATTCAAACCAAAGCTCCAAATGAAACTCTCTCAAGTGTGGTTGCAATTGCAAATTTCGTTTGGTTAATAGGATTAATCCCCGGTTCTCAGAGCTGTTAACTCGGGTGCAACATGTTTAGCCAAGACCAAACTAAAACCACACATGCAGATGCAGCCAAGCTACATTAATTCAATTTTTTTTTTTTCAGCAAAACAAAGCAGACTCATGTAGACTATGCGAACCACCCCGGTAGCTCTGCATCCATATGGACGACAAACGACGGTTGCTTTCTTGCACTGCGTGCGAGACTATCCGCCTTTAAGTTCTGTGTCCGTGGTATATGAATGATCTCTGAGCTGTTAAAACTCCTCTTTAAAACTTTTATGTCTTCCAAGTAGCTTGCAAAGGCTGGCCACTCTTCTGGTTCCGACACCATCTTCACCAATTGAGCACTATCCGTTGCAAAAGTAACCCATGCTTGTCTAAGATTCCTCATACATTCCATTGCCCATATAAGGGCCTCTATCTCTGAGTGTAGTGGCGACTGACTCGCTCTCGTGTTCCTTGTTCCCATTAGTCTATCATAGCCTTCCAGGGTATTATACCATCCTTGCCCTAAAAAGCTATCTTCATTTTTTCAAGATCCGTGTGTAAAACACCATCTACCTGGTATACTCGTTATTATCGAAGATACCAATTTAATTAAAGATTTATTAAACTTTTTATACTTAAACGTAAAGTACGAATTTTTCTTTTCTATCAGCTAATACAAATTAATAGGAGATGGTTTAGTGCGACTCTTTTCTTCACATAAAACATTTATTTCTTCGCATCTATTTCTTCGCATAAAACATTTAATCATGAAATCGTTACCATAATAACTTCCATAATTTGTTATAAAATAATAAATTAGTATTAAAAATAAGAAGTTTTTGTTTGATTTATATCAATTGCACTAAGAAAACAGAAAATACAAAGACTGCTCACGGGAAGTCTGCTGCAAAATGAGTTCAGTTCGTATCCTAAACCTTACAAAACCTTTACTTTTTGTGGCTAAGTTTGTGTAAAGCCTTTCTCACTCCACAACAGAGTTACTTTTCTCCATTAGTGACTCGAAGAACTCACCACATAACTTCTGAAGAGGCGGGAAGTTTAGTGTTGAACCACTGAATATAGTTTCCCACGGTCTCTCTGACGATATAAACGGTGTTGCCAACGACTCAGCATCCTCCTTTCTCTTCTTGTCATAGTCTGGTAACTGTCCGTACAGCGATGTGTATCCAAAATCTCCTAGACAGATTTGAGAACGTTTTCGATTCATACATTGCCAAAAAGGGGTTTAATAGAGAGTTTCTTTCTTGATATGTTTTGAGTTTTACCTGTCTCTTCTTCACCAACAAGACCCTCGTAGTCAATAGCGCTACGCTCATGTGTGTCATCACTACTGGGATCGAAGACAACATACTCGTGGCTTCCATTTACAAATGCAAGACGAAGCTGAGACTTGTCTCCTTCAAGAAATGAGATTGATCCTCCCTGAGCCTGCAAATGTAGACATGGTTTCACTTGTTAGTTTCATTCATCTTTCCTTTACCGTTTAAAACTCTTTGTGACATACCTTCATTACAGTCCATATAGATACAGGCTTAGGATCTGATCCGTTAAACAAGAGAATGGCACCATCTCTACCGCGGAAGATATTCTTCTTAGATTTACTCTTTCTGAAAGTTTTTGGGACCAGAGCCAAGACTGCAAAAGTGGACGAATCCACTGCAGAAGTGACAGCTGCAGAACGAGAAGAAACGTTTACTAAGCAAACGCACAACAAGAACTTTCAAGAAGAGGTTTTAAAGAAAAGATTTACCTTCTATGCGTAATCCATATGACCATGATAAAGATAGCTTTGATGTATTCCAAACAGATAGTTCAGGTTTTGGAAAATTTGATGCAGCAACAAGGAACTCAGACTTCCCAACGAAACAGAGCTTTGTGATTGGCTGTAACACATTGAGAGGTTTAAACATCAGTCTTTATAAGAAAGACTCTTTTTAACCTTTTTGATGGGAAACTAAACAGTTCTGTTACCGTAAGAGTCACTCCTAAAACAGACAAGAGCATGTTCTTGACCGGATTCCAAAGAGTTATAACATTCTCAGCTGCAACAGCTAGAACAGTACCATCCCCAGAGAAAGCAGCAGCAGTCATTGGCTTCTTCCTGAAAAATATTCAAAAGCGAAGAAGAATATATCATTCTGATCCTTATGAATGCCTATAATACACACAAAAGATATTACTTGTAAGAGCCAACTGCATGACATATCCAGCTAGAGTCCTTCTCCGTCTGGCTCTTGTCGCTGTTGCAAACCCAAATCTGAAATGACAAACAGTGATGTCAATAACAATCTTAGAAAGATAGACTTAGAGAAAGAATATTAAATCAATTTAAGAACTACCTTGAAGTCCCCACCAAAGGATGTACTAACTGCCATGGAACGGGTAGGGTGGAAGGCAATGGCCGAGACACCAGCATCCCTGTAAGATAAACAGAAGGAGAAATATTGGGTGATGATGATAAATAAAGATTTGAACATTAGCAGAGGGATAAGTTGATTACTTGTGAGGTTCGTATACGATTGTGGACAAGGTGAAAGTTTTGTTGTCTGGTTCAGACTCCCAAAACTTAAGGGACACTAAGCCTCCTATGCCATCTTCCGGAAGTTTCACTTCGGTTGTACTCATCACTGACCCATCCAGGGAGAGAGCAACCGCTGTCACCACAACCTGTTACCATATTCCCAAATTAGTCAACTAAACAAACAATAATAATCTTTTACATATAAAGACCAAATAAAACATGAAATGTACTTACTGTGATTTCATCACCTGGTTGATGGTTTCTCTCACAAACTTGAACCTGCAAAAACAATAATAATTTTACATTATCACATACCAGCTTATAGATAATTCATGGACAACACAAAGTGGAAAAGAAGATAATAACCTCTGAAATTCCACGGTCATTAAGGAGATTGTATAGCTGAACACAATAGTTCTCTGTGCACAACGCAGCTATGCCAGAAGATCTATCAAAAGCAACAGTACTAGACAAGCCTTCATACATCTTAGGCAATGATGGGGGAGGCTGAAAACCAAAAACACAAACTGAAGTAAATGCCAAATCAAAGGAAGATATAACAAAAGTTACTAGAAGACAAGGTTTGAAGATGCCAGATTCTAAGACGAACCTTGATTCCAGAAATGGTTCTTGAGATCTCCATGGAAGGCATTTTAAGCAAATGGATTTGGTTATCCGCACAAACAACCTGCAGCTCCTTGCTATCAGTAAAACATTTGCTTCCAGTACATTATGAGTTAGATCAGACTGAAACAGCTAGCTCCGACTTACGGAAGAAAGAGTTGGTTCTGGAGACCAAATGAAGTACAACAAGGGAGACCCTATCCTTGGTAAAAACTTCTTCTTCCCCGTGACCAGCTGCCAAACAACAAGCACCCCTTCCCTTCCCCCTAGAGAAGAGAGTAAGAAAACAGAAGCAACACAGAGTAAGAACATTAACACGCTTTCAAGAGGTCAACGTAACCAGAAAAATAACTCAGACGCACCTGAATACAAGTATGCTCCATCGGAAGAGAAGTTAAGGACATTAACTTCAGCAGAGTGCCAATGCCACGTGGTGCAAGACTCAGCATCATCTCCATCTCTCACCCCGGGGTTATCCAAATCAACCATTGATCTCGCATTCTTCTTCTGACTCGCCAATGCAAGCTTTCTGTTACCGAAGCTTCTCCAAATCAACACTCTTCCAGTCACATCTCCAGCGGCAATAATCCTCTCCGTTGGATGAAAAGCAAAAGCATTGATAACCTTAGTGTGATGCAACGTCATCTTCTTGGCAAGTGCGTTCCTTGACCCTCCTCCAGAAGGAACACCCCATACATGGATTTTGCACTTGTGGCGGATTCCGAAAAACTCCCCAGAGGGAGAAATAACTATAGACTTTGGCTCTTCCGTCTACACAAGAAGACAAAAGTAAAATTATTTCAACTCATCAATCCAACCAAAGACACAACAAGTCTGACCCATAACAAAAGCTAACCTCTTTCAAAGTATCTCCACGAGGAAGACGCTCTTTAGCTAGGTTAAACCTTCGAATGTGTCCACGCAGCTCTTTGGACCCTTCTTTAACCAGACTCGTATCCTCAACAGAAACATAAGCAACTAACTTACTTGAATCAAGTTGTTGAGGCTCGCTCAATAGACAAGGAATGACCTAGAAAAAAACAGAAACAAGAACATAAGCTCAAGTCCAAAGTAATAAACTTTAACATCACACAAAGACTATCAAAGCCAAAGTAACAAACTTTACATCACACAGAGATTATCAAAGACAAAGTAATCAGCTTTCTTACATACCATAGAGTAAATGGGAACTTGGGCATCAACGGTTTTCAAAAGCTCAGGTCCTGAGAAGTCCCAGTGACGAATCGTACCGTCGAGAGACGCAGTCCAGCAGTAACAGAGGATCTTCTGAGCAGCGCTCGAGGCAGGGACGACAATAAGAGTCGTGACTGGAGCTGTGTGACCTTCAAGCGAAGTAATCTAAAGAAAAAAGATGAAACCTTTGAATCAACGGTTCACTTTGGTGGTGAAAAAGGGAGAAAGTTGGTAACCTGTAAGCCAGTGGCGGCGCTGAAAACGGAGACATTGTTTCCTGTGCAGACGAGAAGCTTCTTTGCGTCGTTGGAGAAGGAAGGAGGTGATGTCACGTAGCTTCTACCGCCGCGAATCATGGTTGCTAAAGCTGAAGGAGAGGCGGAGGTTCAGGGTAGAAGAAGAAGAAGAAGGGAGGCAGACGCTCAAAAGTTGGTTCTTTTAAAAGCCCTAAACCCTTCTTCTTGTTTCTTTCGATTTTTCTATTTTATTACATTCCAATATTTGTTTTTTAATTTCATCGGAAAATATTAAAGAGTTTTGAAAATTAATGCTTGGGACCGGAAGCATTGGGCTATTAATATTGTCATTAAGTCAGTCAGGACCTGTGGGAAATTTCATACAACTGGGCTTTTTATGAGCACTAATAAATATTTACAAAACTAATTCTGAATAATCAATAAATGCTAGAAAACTAGTTTTTTTTTTTTAAGAAACACCTTAAGTAAATGTTAGTAGATGCATATAAATGTTTTTAAAAATTATTTTAGTGAGATGAAAATGCAACTTTATACTATTATTAGTGGTTTGCCCGCGTTTCGCTTTCGCGCGGGTTGTTGCTTTGGTTATTGGTTATTGGCTTATGATATTGTTGTGTTCTTTGCCATACAAATGTGAGAGATGTGTTATGTTGTGTTTTGAGTGGTGGTGTTACAGTTATGGTTGTTGTTTGATGGTGGTAATGGGCATGATATGTGAGGGTCGTATATTTCTTGGGTGTAGCTTAGGAATTGAGTTGGAATGCGGTGAAATAAAGTTTTGATCTTTGCAGACCAAGATGGAAGTTCATATTCAGAGAAATAAATGGAACCCCATTGTTTATATCATGTCTCTTTGAGTCATGTGCATTACCTCCTTCGTAGAAGATTCATATTCCATTCAATCAATTCACTTTCAGTCACAAAGGCCATACATAAAATATTTAGAAACAAAAGAAATCAGAGATATGAACATGATATGAGAAAGATCTAAAAGTATAAGCATGTTAAAGCTTAGAATGAAATTTGTTGTTTGAATACCAAAAATTAAGCATTAGTCTTAGGTCGTACAAACTGTTTTAGAGTTTGTCATAGTACAACATGGGCACATGAACTATTTTATTGTTTAGATTTTGATCAGTTTTGTTGAAATTTTTATTTGTTTTTGGATATGAAGTTAAATAATGACTTTATGTATGGGAGTTTAGCTTGTTCGTCTTTATGAAACTTTTTATAATATCAATGGTGCTGTCAAAGCAGAAACACGTTTGTAGGGTTGTGGAGAGCAATAGTTTGCTTATAATAGTGAAACAAATTTTAGAAATGAGTTTGACATAATAAGTTTGTTCGCTATATTCCCTTTATATAATCTTGACATGCTTAAGAATAAAAAATAGTTATGTCTATATAATATAGATTTTTCAATCTTAAGTTTCAAGTTCAACTGAAACATATTTTTATAAGCGAATCTTTGCCGTTCGTATAGTTTTTTGTATGTCAAACGTCTTAGTTCTTTGCGGGATGAATATTATATATAAATTATTTTTAAGTATTATATAATTTTTATATATTATGAATTAATAAATATATATTAAATAATTAAAAATTTAATAACTATTACGTATATAATTAAATTGGTACAAATACTTAAATAAATTTTATTAATCCAGACAAACACTTTTTGTATTTTATATGGTATAAAATTAAGTTTAAATGATATTAACATAGAAAAATAGTACATTTTTAATATTGACATCTATTAAAAAATATTTTATACTCATATTATTTTTGATCGTTTGTATTTCCTTATAACAAAATTTTTGAATCAATGATAACAATAAAAAATTTGTGGGATGTTTAATAGTTTTAGTAATTTATAATTTTAAAAACATTCAATGCAAAGTTTAAAATCTAAATATTAAGTTGTCAATAATTGTTCAAAATGTTTATCAAAAAATTCAAAGCAAATTCGAAATTAAAATACTTATGTATTTTATATGGTATATAATTTATTTTTTAAAAAAATATTAATATACATATATATAATATTTATTAAATGAGACTTGCTACTTATGTAATTTCGTAATCATTTGTATCTTGTTATAACATAAATTTTAAACCATAGATCACAAAAATTTCAATGTGAGATTTTTAAAAACTTTAGTCATTTATATTCGTTTTTAAAAATTCAAAATATAACTTATACGAAAAAAACTAAATTTTTATTATATAGTTAATGTGGTTGTTTAATTTATTTTAATAAGTTAAAATAATAAAAAATGATAGAGAATAGAATAATTTTTATCAAATCTTTATGATTCAAAATCATTAATTGTCATATATACTTTACTCACATTAGGTAATTCCGTGATTTTTATTTAAGGAAACAATGAAGAACATTTATGATTAATTTATGGTTAGTTTAATAAAAAAACTTATTATATATTTATATGGACCAACATATTTTTCTAAGGATTCTAAGAAGACTTATTCTTGGGTTCACCCCCTAGGGTGAACCTCAAGGTTCACCAACCAATAGAATTGTGTTATTTCATATTTGGTATCTTTTAAAAAAGGAAACAAAATATTGTCAAATTATATTATCTTTTTAAAATTAAAAAGTAAAAAAAAAATAAATAAAAAATAGTAGTAATTACAAAAAAAAAATATTTTTAACGTCATCAGCAAAACATTAAACCTGAAATCCTAATCCCTAAACCCTAAATCCTAAACCCTAAACCCTTGGGTAAACC
>NC_027754.1:2568435-2573202 GCF_000695525.1 Brassica oleracea var. oleracea | reverse complement strand
TTAGGTTTACCCAAGGGTTTAGGGTTTAGGATTTAGGGTTTAGGGATTAGGATTTAGGGTTTAGTGTCTTGCTAACGACGTTAAAAAAAAAATTTAATTCTTTTTTCTGTAACTGCTATTTTTTTTTTACTTTTTTATTTTAAAAATATAATATAACTTGATAATATTTTGTTTCCCGTTTTAAAAGATATCGAATTTGAAATAAAGAAATCCTATTGGCTAGTGAACCTAGAGGTTCACTTTAGGGGATGAACCCAAGAATAACTCAAGAAGAATGATTGTGGTGATGACATGTGGCTACAAAAATATGTTGTAATGCTTCTCTTTTAATATACAGGAGATTGAATATACAAAATTTGTTTTTACATATTCTTCATATTGCTTTTAGGCCCACTTAACCTTGTAACAAGTGCTCAGAAAAAGTGTCAATTTCTTTTATATTTTATATATCAAAGTGATTTTTTTGTCAAACATTTGTTCTCACATTGTTTTATTTTAGTTTTTGTAATTTGTTAGCTTTGTGTTTATTTGATTAATGGAAGCACAACCTCATCGTTTTATTTGATTGACCATTTTTGCAACAGGGAAGTTGAAATGAGAATTATGTGGTATTTAACATTTGATTTATACTCTCTTTATGTAATTTTCTATTGTGTTTTATATTTAAAGATATTAGTAATATATGAATTTTGATGTAGAGGTTATCTTAGTTCATTGAAAACTCAAAGTGGATAGATTTTAAATATATGTTTGGATTCAATAAATAGTTGCGCTTTATATCAGAACTTTTTGTGATTATTTGAAAAACTTATACGCTTTGCACAATGATTTTTTAATTTTTTTACAACTAGTTTTGCAATTTTAGTTTTAATTATGTATTAATTTTTTTTTGTGATTTTCAAGAAATTTCTTATTGATTTTTCTTAACTTGAGTTTTATGACTATTAGAAGGAAAACAAAATTCATGCGATACATTACTTAATAAATGGATTCCTCTACTTTTTTTCTTTATTATTTTGTTTTGCCTTAAAATTTATGTTTTTTAATTATATTATGCACTTTTACTAATTTTTATTATTTTATTTTATAAATGATTGTCTAAATATTTGTTTTGATTATGTAATAATCATTGATTGTAGTTCCATTATTTTGGTTCTTATTAATTTCTCAGAGCTTCAGATTTGTTACTAAAATAGAAAAAATATATGTGATACTTATTTCTCATTTTTGTTAGCATGAGTTTAATAAAATATAGTTTTTGTTTTTCTAAATGTTCTTTAACTATCTTTCTGTATTTTTATATTATATTAATTTTCATTAAAAATTATTGGTTATATCTTGTTACTTTTTAGTTTTTAAACTTTTTAAAAAAATAGTTTTATTATTATTTCTTCTAAAATTGATTTTGGTAACTAAATTTTTTTTGTTAAAATACTTTTTTTGTTTAAAGTTGGTTTAATGAAACGTAAAAAATTAATATAGTAAAGGAAATATTTATTATTTTCAAATATTTTGGACTATATTATGTAAGTTACTAAATTATCATTGGTTGAAATAAAATCATTTCAATTTTTGGAAGGAAAATGAAATATTGATTAGAAAAATGGATTGCTGGTTTTTTTAATAAATTTGATATAAATAAGAAGAGAACAAAATTTTTGAGGGTAATTTATTAATTTAAGAAAATGACGATGAGGTGTCAATTTTTTTTTCTGAATGTTTTTTAACTATATTTGAAAATTGTGTATTTTTATACTATATTAATTTTCAAAGGGTATGTGTCTGGACAACCGTTTTGCTTATCATTCTTGTAATTTAAACGCATGGAACATTTTTTTTGTCCAAAAACGCAACATTATTTCGAGGATCTAGATTAACCAAAATTACAGAGAGAGCTCTTTGGACATTCATTATCGTTCTTCTTGTCCAAGAGGTTTTTAACTCCAACAGAATGTGTATGATGTGCCAATAACATGTTTAATTTCCAGACTAAGATTTTGAGAATGTCTGGGGGTAACATTGTAATCAAGAACTGCTTTTAGTATTTCCATTTATCAAAGCACATTAAGATAAAAAAAGTTTTACAAAATAAAATACCTAATGAAAAGAAAAAAGCCTTGTTTCATGGAACATAGTTAAGTAGCCTGATGAGGTTTAGAACCGAAGAAAGGTTTAACTCAATGGAACATCATCTCCTTTGAGCTTAATGAGGAAGATGAGATTCATGTTTTACTGATATCTGAAACTTACCAAGCATTTATCAGCTGGTGTGGTATGTGGCAAGTATACCACTGGACATTCAATGTTTCTCAGTTTCACCATGCCAACATGAATATCTCCATGGATGTTTTCAGCATATTACAGAAGGAATGACATTTCAAAGATTCAAAATTTGCAAGAATTACTGATATTTAAGAAGGAAATGAATCAGTGATGAGAGATTACAATATTGAGCTTAGGAAGATCATATCCTTGCACCAAAAGAAAAGAAAGCACCAGCTTTTGGGGCGAAGCACTTCTGAAAAATCACAACCGTACTATGTTTTTACTTGCTACAATATTCAAATGAAACTAACATTCTTTGGCACAAACAACGCAAGATGAGAAATCTAACTTACATTCCATCCAGAAGGTTCAAATTTTCTAGGATCCGAGTAGACTTCAGGGTCCACGTGGAAATTCCTAAATCATGTCAAAACTTTTCAACCTTCGAATAACGCAAAAGGTGAATTTATTGTGTTTTATATAACTCTTGTATTTGGATTATATCATAGGTTTAAACCATTTTATGTACTCACCTTCATTTTGACTTCAGTATTTGCTTCCGGAAAAGTGAAAAGTGAGAATGTTTGACCCAAAGTGTTTCATCAACAGCCTAGTGAAAGAAACACAACTCTTTTGTGATACAAACTCTGTTGTGATAAGCTCATATGAGACTAAAATATCTTACCTGCGACGAGAACTCTGTCTTGTAACGTCAAACCTTTTATCCCTTAGGTTTATTGTAAGATGATCGCTTGTTTGGCCTATGCGAAACTCCAATTACAATGACTCAATCTAGAAAATAAAGTATAGATAAACAATAAGGAACATAATTTACCTTTGGCCTTTATAGAATCTCAGGGTGTCATGTTGGAGGAAGTGTTAATATCTCCTGCTACCGTGAGACTGAAACAAATATATAAGATTCGAGATCCATCGAGAGAAAAAGAACAAATATTAAAAACATGTTACCAACGACGTCTTAGTACACGGCATGAGCGCATCAAAAGTATCACGAATGTCACACTTGCCATTGTATCACAAATGTCACATTTGCCAACAACCGTGCAAGTTTCACAAAGAACAGTAGGAAGCATAACGGTAGAGCCAGCGAGCAAATCCATTCCCACAGAGACTTGGCTTCGCGCAGTTGCTACATTTCCAGAAAGTCCAGAGACCGAAACAAACACCAACAAACATATAAGAGTCAAGACCCATCGAGAGAAAAATAACTAATATCAAAACTTTACAGGAAATAAAACTTATATTGACACAAGAAAAAAAAAGATTGCTTAATTGACTAAATAAAGATTCACTTTTAATGTCTCGAACGATAAGATACAAAAGTTATACATCAAAGTATCATCGTCACTCACTATTTGATTCGAACCAAACAAAGATTCACTTTTTTATATCTCAAAATTCAATAAAAAATCTACCTTTCACCTAACATAATAAGAACTAGATCTTGACCCGCACAACCGTGCGGGTAGTTATTTTTATTTTCTGTTTATAAATATTTGATTTACATGATTAGTGGTATATAGTTTTAACATTTACCATATTACTGATCGTTTAATAGTTTAATTTAATATTTTCAAATACAACAATTTTGTAGTTTGAATGCAGTAATTTAATTTATTGTTTCAAATCATTAGTGATATTTTTTTTAATAAAGCATGAACAATTACTAAAAACCTTATATTATGAGATATTTACGATAAATTCTATTCAATTTAACTTAGATATTAATTTCTTTAAGTTAAACTTTTATAGTTATGTATTTATTTGTTTCTTTGTTCTTCATACTATAAATAAAGAATGAGTTAAAGGTAACGCAACTTTCATACAGAAAGAAAATAAAATAAAGGTGACATAAATAAAACAACCCACCATCTGCTATAAAAGTCATTAGCAACCAAACATGTATTTGTAAACACTTGCTTCTGTTTTTTAGGTTTTAGAATGTTTATTTATGTTGTGCAACCTCATGGTTGCTGCTGGACCTATGATTGAAGACAAATACACGTTGTTCTGATAGATAAAAAGCAAGTCATTACAGAGGACTTTGTCTCTTGGTTTAAGGCAAGACTTAAAACAAAAGATGTAATATTTTCTCTAAGAAAATAGAATTAGTTCAGTAAAGTCCAGTTTTGGAAACCAACATTCTCTGACAAAAAACATTTTTATTCTTCAAGATCCGTAAAAAAAATTGATTATCCAAAGTTGGGTTCAGATATCATAATCATTAGGTTTTTAATAAAAAAATTAGAATAGAGTTTTAGAGACAAATAAAACTATGCTCGAAATCAAATACATTAACAACATAAGTAATTACTCTAGAACCTAAAAAACAGAAGCACATGTTTGTATTTTTCAGCCTTCACTTTCTTTTGAACAGAGCTGCTAGGTTTTTTAGAGTTGCGATCATTTATTTTTCTCTTTCCCTTGGATGGTTTTGGAGAAGGTGTTCCATGGGAAGATGAAGGTGGTGCAGGATTTTGA
>NC_027754.1:2566464-2568185 GCF_000695525.1 Brassica oleracea var. oleracea | reverse complement strand
TCAGCTATTTCAAGCCGTTTAATCAAAAAGTAAGAGGCTTTGGAGAATACATCCATATCGTTTTTGACTACTCTTGTGGCTGCATCTCTCTAGGATTTATTCTCATCTTAAGCAAACCTGATACAAATCTTGCTAATTCTCTATGTAAGAGCTGTGGATATCTGATGTATATGAGATAACAGGTTTTGATCGGGGAAAAAACTTGAAAGTATGAGAGTGTACCTTTTTGTTGTTGATTACTTGATGACTTCTTGTGTTTATTTTTCTGAGAACTGAGATATCATTTTCTTCTGTTTATGTAAACAACCCAGAAATTGAAATTAGGGTTTGCCAAAATCAAATTACAAATAATCAAAGAAAGAATCAGACGTATTTGGGCTAAGGTTCATATTTACCTTGGGGTTCGTGATTGCAATTAGAATTTGTGTGTTTAGGTATCTATTAATGTAAATACACTGAATGAAATTTTTAAAGAATAGTCCAAATAAAAGATTATATTTTAAATGATAGGATAATTAAATGTGATGATTTCCTATAAGATGGTCCAAAGTAAAATATCACAAAGTCATGACTTCTGTTTTAATATATAAGATAGCGTCAGGGAGTACTCCAAGCATGGAAAGAAACAAACCACCGACGATTCTAGGGCCAAGGATCTCGAGAAGAAGCTCACTTTCAGCAGATATTTTCGTGATATGATTTATTAAGTAATAGTAGTAATTTTTAATGTAAAATGGTAATCTTACATGTTTAATGTAATATTTCCATTTCTTATGTTATATATTTACATATTATTTATTATTTTCGAAATTATATTTATCAGTAATATTAAATTGTAAAACTATACAATATATCAATATTTCGAAAATGTAAAACTTTAATGATATGATTTTTTTAAGTAAAATAGTAATTTTTTTAAAGTAAAATGGTAATCTTACATTTTAATGTAGTATTTCTATTTCTTATGTTATATATTTACATATTATTATTATTTTCGAAATTATATTTATCAGTAATATTTAAATGTAAAACTATACATTATATCAATATTTAGAAAATGTAAAACTATACATTAGTTTAATATTTTTGGTAATATGATTTATTTATGCAACGTGGCTTCTTTCAGAAGAAGGATTATACGATGATGTGAACACATCCTGAAGCTTCGGATAATCCCTTTTATTAGTATGGACTAGGGATTAATCCGGGCGTAGATTTTTATTTTTTTTCTAATTTAAGTTGTTATATTGTTTATATTTTGATATATATTTATAAAATGTTAAGATGCATGTCATAATTAAAATTTATTTTTAAATTTTAACACGTTAAATTAACATATTTTTTACAATTTAAATATTTTTTTTGTAATTTTGTTGGCTATCTAGTTATCATATTTAGCAAAACTATCTTTTGAGTGTTGGAATAAATGTTTTAGATATTTAATTAAACTGCAGAGTATTTTCGAATCGACCACATGCTCAACAATCTGTCGATCCGTAAAAAGATGGTCGATCTCCTTTGGCCAGGTAAGTACAATTTTAGCAAAAATATCTTTTATTTTCAAATATTAAGTATATAACTATTCTTTTGAATATTTTGTTTTTGAATTGCATTTTTTGATTAAATTATTGTATGATAATGTTTATGTAAATATTTTTTGTGATGTTTGAATTTGTGTTGTTCGTATACTTAACCTAGATGATATTGATGTTTAACAATTT
>NC_027754.1:2565524-2565772 GCF_000695525.1 Brassica oleracea var. oleracea | reverse complement strand
TAATATCTATATTTTACATTTTAATATAGATGTTTAACATTTAATGTATTCTTTCCCTTTTTTAAAATTTGTGCATTTACTTATTATTGTATATATAATTCATATATTTATACTATTTACTTATTATTTATTTTTCTATATATTAAGTATTTCTTTCTTATACTTTATATTTAGTTAATATTTATATTTTACATTTTAAGATAGATGTTTAAATCTTAATATACTTTTTCCATTTTTTTAAAATCCGG
>NC_027754.1:2564688-2565445 GCF_000695525.1 Brassica oleracea var. oleracea | reverse complement strand
AATTGTGTATTTACTTATATTATATATTTTACATATTAAGATAGATGTTTAATGCTTAATGAACTTTTTCATTTTTTTTAAAAAAAATTGTGTATTTACTTATTATTATATGAATAATTCATATATTATATATTTACATTATTTACTTATTATTTATTTTCCTGTATATGTATTTCCATTTCTTGTACCTTTTTATTTACTTAATATCTCTATTTTATATTTTAAGATAGATGTTTAAATCTTAATGTACGTTTTCCATTTTTTTAAATTGTATATTTTCATTTGTTATACTTTCTATTTACGTAATATCTATATTTTAAATTTTAAAATATTTTTTAAATCTTAATGTAATTTTCCATTTTTTAAATTTGGTATTTACTTTTATTATATATTTACTTATTATTTACTTTTCTTTATATTGTGTATTTCTATTTCTTATACTTTCTATTTACTAATAATTTTATATTTTAAGATAGATTTACATTTTAAGATAGATGTTTAAATACTAATGTACTTTTTCCATTTTTTTAAATTGTGTATTTCCTTTTCATATACTTTCTATTTGCGTAATATCTATATTTTACATTTTAAGATAGATGTTTAAATACTAATGTACTTTTTCCATTTTTTTACATTGTGTATTTCCTTTTCATATACTTTCTATTTGCGTAATATCTATATTTTACATTTTAATATAGATGTTTAACATTTAATGTATTCTTTCCCTATTTAAATCTTAATGTACTTTTTCCATTTT
>NC_027754.1:2563588-2564644 GCF_000695525.1 Brassica oleracea var. oleracea | reverse complement strand
TTTTCTATATATTGAGTATTTATCTTTCTCATACTTTATATTTAGTTAATATCTATATTTTATATTTTAAGATAGATGTTTAAATCTTAATGTATTTTTCCATTTTTAATGTAAAACGGCAATGTTTAATAGAAGTACTTGGACAAATAGTCAAATAGTTATATTTATGTTTTTTTTTCTTTTTTTATAAAATGGTAATGTTATATTATGGAGATAAACCGTTTTTTTAGTGAAAAATGGTAATCTTACATATGTTTAACGTAGTTTTTCTATTTTTTATGTTGTATGTTTACATATTATTTTTGTAAAATTAAAAATGTAAAATGGTTATCTTACATATGTTTAATGTAGTATTTCTATTTTTTTTGTTGTATGTTTACATATATTTATTATTTTCGAAATTATATATAATGTTTTTTTTTATGAAACGGTAATGTTACGTTATGGAGATAAGCCGTCTTTTTTTTTTAAGTGAAAAAAGGTAATCTTACATATATTTAATGTAGTTTTTCCATTTTTATGCTGTATGTTTACATATTATTTATAATTTTCGAAAATTAGTAATATTAAAATGTAAAACTATATTTTATGCCACGTGTCATCTTTCGGGAGAATTTGTTTTTGCTGATGTGGACGCTCTAAGAAGCTTCAAAAGGTCCCCTTTATTAGTATAGACTAGATTTTTTACTCGCGCTACGCGCGAGTCTTCTTTAATAATTTAATTTAATTTTGGAATATTTTTTAAGAAAAATATGAATTTCGTAAAAAAATATTTTTATTAATATTATTAAAATATTATTTGATCTTTTCCTATTTACATTGTTTTTATAAATTTGTTATTTTTGAACTTAGCTATTTATTTGTTTGTATTATAAAAGTAAAATTACTGTTACTAAAGTATTTATAGTTTCTTATAAGTACATAATTTTAATATCACATAGATTTCTCAGTACATATACACTACTATATTATGCTATACACTACTATGAATACTTTATTAATAATTAGCTTTATTTTTTAATGATATTAAGATAATATAATAGAAATTGTTTTATA
>NC_027754.1:2530402-2563488 GCF_000695525.1 Brassica oleracea var. oleracea | reverse complement strand
TATTTAAGAAATCTTACCAAAAACATAAATCTAAATATAGTAAATTTACATGTCACAATTAGATTTATGTCATGTCATATTGTTTTTAAGTCATGTCATTATTTTTTTGTGAAAGTTAATGTATTGATGATATATATACAAATTACTTCTAAAATATAGTTCAGGGGATTTGTTGACGAAGAATAAAAAAAAGAGACTCACTTGAGATGTATGTAATATGTATTAAAAAAAACAAACCAAACCAAACAAACCAAAAGAAAAATCCAAATCCCTAAACCATTGGAATGCAAGGAGGGAGGTAATCAAATTAAAACGGGAAAATGTAGATAATATCTGTAAACCGGGAAGGTAAAAGAAACTGAGAAACCGGTTAAGATAAATAAAGGAGAGGCACTGAGATCCCATATAGCCCGACCCGAATCAATCCCCTCTTTCGTTCTTCTTCTTCAAAGATCATCTTCCTCTCTCGATTGCTTTGCTTGGCTCTTAATCAAAAATCAAATCTTTTTCATCTTCTTCTGCTGAGTTTTCAATTGCGATTTCTGGGTTTGTCTCAATTTCGAGCCTTTCCCCCCTTTTAATTGGTTGCAAAATCAAAATGGAGTGGGACAGCGATTCCGATCTTAGCGGCGGAGATGAGGTGGCTGATGATGGATGGTTCGGCGGAGACAGCGGACCGGTTCCGTTTCCGGAGATTAGTCTTCCTGGAACGACGCCGTGTGGGTTCGTGGTCAGCGACGCTCTAGAGCCGGACCAACCTATCATCTACGTCAACACCGTCTTCGAGATTGTTACTGGGTATAGGGCTGAGGAAGTTATTGGTAGAAACTGGTGAGCTTACTTTCCTTCAGTTTTGCTACTAGACAGAGCTTTGTTGTGTGTCTGTCAATGTCTTTTAGCTGCTTTAGAGAAGACTCTGAGCTTTGTCTACTTTTTACTAGACAGAACTTTGTTCTTGTCTGAATTTTTGTTTAGGAACGCCAATTACTAGAGAGAGCTTTCATTACTATGGTTCGTATGGTTCTTGTTGAGGATCTTGAATAATTTCTTTTGGACTCAGAAGTTGGTTAATTATAGAGGAAAAAAAGCTATAAAGTGAGGAGGATACATGTAACTTATAATGTTTTCAGTATCGTCTGATTAACGCCAACTATATAGTTTGTGTGTCCTGATGATGCATTGAGCTTTGTCTTTGTGATGTGTTTATTTCTTTTGCATTATTTAACTTAAGTTACATGTATTATATGTATATAACTTGATCATTGTTCTATAGCTTGTGTGGGATCATTCAGTCAAGTACTGTATCTGTTAAGTTGTTAGTATGTATACGATGTTACTATGGAAAAAATATAAATTTCTACTCATCATTATGGTTCTTGTGGAGGAGCTTGAATTTTATATGATTAGGCTTGTTGAGATGTTACTAGAGAGCTTGTTGAGATGTTACTGGAGAGCTTGCCTTCTTCTTTACCATGAATTAGAGAATCTTTTGGTATGAATAACGATGTTACGAGATAGCTTGTTGGGAGCTTGAACATATCGGGAACAAGTCAGAAATCATGTAACTGGAAGTTGGCTATATAGGAACAAATCTATCAATTGAGGACTGAGGAGGATATTAATGTTTTCAGTATTGTCTGATCAACGCCAACTACATAGTTTATGTCTCATGTCTTTGTGATATGTTTTCTTTCTTTTGAATTATTGACTGTTGTTATTTTGATCTTTGTTATATTGCTTGTGAGCGATCGTTAGCTCAAGTACTGTATCTGTTACGTTGTTAGTTCCCTTCTGATATGTTTCTTCTTCTTTTGGCAGCCGGTTCTTGCAGTGTAGAGGTCCATATGCTAAAAGAAGGCATCCCTCTGTAGATTCCACAGTTGTGTCAAAAATGCGACAGTGTCTAGAAAAAGGCATCGAGTTTCAGGGAGAGTTACTCAACTTCAGGAAAAACGGGTCTCCTTTGATGAACAAGCTGCGTCTAGTCCCCATCCGTGAAGAAGACGAGATCACTCATTTCATAGGCGTTCTCTCCTTCACAGACGCAGAAATTGATCTCGGCCCCTTTCCAGACTTGTCTACAAAACCAATTCCAAGAAGATCTCGCTCATTTGCCTCTGCTTCACCAATCGGAGATCGCAACGTCTCTCGTGGACTAGGTGGTATATTTGATCTGAGCGATGAGGTAATAGCTCTCAAGATATTGTCAAAGCTGACTCCCCCTGACATTGCATCGGTCGGTTGCGTGTGTCGGCGGCTAAATGAGTTGACAAAGAACGATGACGTGTGGAGAATGGTTTGTCAAAACACGTGGGGCACCGAAGCCACACGTGTTCTCGAGAGTGTTCCCGGTGCAAAGAGGATCGGTTGGGGGAGACTGGCTCGAGAGTTCACAACGCATGAAGTAACTGCGTGGAGGAAGTTTTCGTTTGGAGGTACCGTCGAGCCTTCCCGGTGTAACTTCAGCGCTTGTGCGGTTGGGAATAGGATTGTTATCTTCGGCGGGGAAGGTGTGAACATGCAACCGATGAATGATACGTTTGTGTTGGATCTTGGGTCAACTACTCCTGAGTGGAAATCTGTTTTGGTTAGCTCTCCTCCTCCTGGTCGCTGGGGTCATACGCTCTCTTGTGTCAACGGCTCTCGTCTAGTAGTCTTTGGAGGTTACGGGAGCCATGGATTACTCAACGATGTCTTCATGTTAGACCTTGATGCAGACCCTCCTACATGGAGAGAAGTATCCGGTTTAGCCCCTCCAATACCAAGATCATGGCATAGCTCGTGCACACTTGATGGAACCAAGCTGATTGTATCTGGTGGTTGTGCTGATTCAGGAGCTTTGCTGAACGATACGTTCTTGCTTGATTTGTCAATGGATACACCAACTTGGAGGGAGATACCTGTTCCATGGTCTCCTCCATCTCGCCTTGGACATACCTTAACCGTGTACGGTGACCGGAAGATCCTTATGTTCGGTGGTCTTGCAAAATCCGGAACTTTGAGATTCCGGTCTAACGATGTCTACACGATGGATCTTAGCGAGGATGAACCGTGCTGGAGACCTGTGATTGGGTATGGATCTAGCCTTCCTGGAGGCATGGCAGCTCCACCACCGAGGCTAGATCATGTGGCGGTTAGCCTTCCAGGTGGTAGAGTCTTGATATTTGGCGGTTCGGTTGCAGGGCTTGACTCTGCTTCTCAGCTTTATATTCTTGATCCTACGGAGGAGACTCCGGCGTGGAGGATACTGAGTGTTAAGGGATGTCCACCGCAGATTGCGTGGGGGCACACCACTTGTGTGGTGGGAGGGACTAGGTTGGTCATCTTAGGTGGTCAAACAGGAGAAGAGTGGATGCTAAATGAAGCTCATGAATTGTTGTTAGCTACCTCTAGTACTACATCGTCAAGACATGAAGAGAAGAGGGTCTTCTAGGTGTTTTTTTTTTTCAGAATGAAAACTCAAATGTTTCTTAGTTGCTCTGTACATGGTGAGCTTGTGAGTTTGAGACGTCCCATGTGTTTGTTAATATTTTGATTTAATGGTATTTGTATATGCAAAATTTACGAATTTGATTTGTATATTCCTTTTGTAGTAAAATTTTGTAGGTGACCTGATGAGCCAAAACCAAACTTGAAAACTAATATAATAAATGAATTCCTTTTAATTTAATTTTTTTTTAATTCTAGTTCCCTTCAATATATTAAAATTAGCTCAACATGCAATTGGTAACAAAAAAAAATGACATGGTTAGTATATATCCATATCATAAACACATTGATAACGTCCAGACCTGGTTGCAGCAAGAACCTTTAGTAATCATTGTACAACTCCATCAGAAACGGAATGGTTTACTTTTGAGAACCGTATCATAAACGCAATTGTTATCAAATTCCTTGGCCAAAACTTCTGTTGAGTTTCTGACCACATCATGATATAATAAATTACGTCGGAACAAAGTAGCTAATGCATATGGAGATTGATGTCTTCCTCAACGAGAGCAAGATGTATTCATTGCTATAATCTATACTGTAAGAATGATCCCTTCATCACTTTCAAGACTTTTGATACAATCCATTTTCTTATGTTCAAATTTCCCACAAAACCAACAACACATGTAATGTTGTTTCTTGTTTCGTCTGACATGGTTGTTGATATAACGTTCAATCACTCTCTTAATGTTAAATGCACAACCATACTTTAAGACCTTTTGTCTGGTTTTGATATCCGCGTATTGATTAACCACTGTTGACATGTCAACAACTTCAAGCCTCATAACATTGTCTTGTTGCGCTTAATGATAACCTAATGCAAAAGGAAATCATGGGACATAAAACATCATAACCAACTCTAACCATGATCATATATCACAACCTACAAAGAGAAATGATCACACCATGAGTGACAAAACCAAGCATCCCATCCCATAAACTAAAGCGGCAAAAAAAAAAAAATTAAAATAGAAATTGAACTAGTGCTGAAAGAATAACTGCAACACTATCAACAAAAAGACCTATGCCACCCTATGTCACCATGTACCTCTATTTTCACCGTCACCAGGTCCATAGCCTATAGTATTACACCATTTGCATCATAGAAACCAAATCTCCAGACCAAAACTGAAACTTCACTTGTTTTTTTTGTTCATTTGAAATATTTTTGATCAAAGGTGGAATACAAAGTCATAATACGAGCTGGTGGAATACAAGATTTCCTCAGGAACAAAAACCTAAAAGAGATAGTCTAACACCTCTGTAATGTTAACATCATTTGCATAATGGAATCCAATTTTCTAGTCAAACACAGAAATTTCACCGTTTATATTTTTATTTAATAAAGGTAGAAGTTTTTGGCAAAGTACTAAATTTAAATTTTAACATTGCCAGTGTAAAATTTTCATATAATTTGAACAGATTTAAAGCAAACAGTAGATAAATAAAGCAGATTAAACATTAAGTTTGGTTTTTGGATCATCCGGTCACCTACAAAATTGTACTACACAAGAAGGAATATACAAATAAAATTCGTAATGTTGAATATACAAATACCATTAAATCAAAATACTAACAAAACATGGACGTCACAAACTCACCACCATGTACAGAGCAACTAAGAACCATCCGAGTTTCCATTTCTAGAAGAGCCTCTTCTCTCCATGTCTTGAGGAGGTGATTTTAGTACTAGAGTTGGCTAACAACAGCTCATGAGCTTCATTTAGCATCCACTCTTCACCTGTCTGCCCACCAAAGACAACCAACCTAGTTCCTCCCACCACACATGTTGTATGTCCCCACGCAAACTGTGGTGAGCTTCCCTTAACATTCAACACTCTCCAAGCCGGTTTCTCCTCCGTTGGATCAAGAAGATAAAGCTGAGAAGCCGAGTCAAGCCCTGCAACCGAACCACCAAAGATCAAGATTTGACCACCCGGAAGACTAATCGCCACATGATCCAGCCTCGGAGCTGCCACGCCTCCAGGAAGGCTAGTTCCATACCCAACCAAGGGTCTCCAGCACGGCTCATTCTCACTAAGATTCATCGTGTACGCATCATTAGACCGGAACCTCCTCGAACCATACTCCGCAAGACCACCAAACATAAGGATCTTCCTGTCACCGTAGACTGTTAAGGTATGTCCGAGGCGAGATGGAGGAGACCATGGAACTCTTATCTCCCTCCACGTCGGTATATCCATAGACAAGTCAAGCAAGAACGTATCGTTGAGCAAAGCTCCTGAATCAGCACAGCCACCAGAAACAATAAGCTTAGTTCCATCGAGCGTACACGAGCTATGCCATGATCTTGGTATTGGAGGAGCTAAACCGGATACTTCTCTCCATGTAGGAGGGTCTGCATCAAGGTCTAGCAAGAAGACATCGTTGAGTAACCCATGGCTCCCGTAACCTCCAAAGACTACTAAACGAGAGCCGTTGACACAAGAGAGCGTATGACCCCAGCGACCAGGAGGAGGAGAGCTAACCAGAACAGATTTCCACTCAGGACTAGTGGAGCCAAGGTCCAACACGAACGTATCATTCATCGGTTGCATGTTCACACCTTCGCCGCCGAAGATAACGATCTTGTTCCCAACAGCACAAGTGCTGAAGTTACACCGAGAAGGCTGAACAATACCTCCAACGGAGAACTTCCTCCAAGCAGTTGCTTCGTGTGTGGTAAACTCTCGAGCTAGTCTCACCCAACCGATCCTCTTCGCACCGGGAGCAGTCTCAAGAACACGTGTAGCTTCACTCCCCCACGTGTTTTGGCAGACCATTCTCCACACATCATCGTTCTTCGTCAACTCATTAAACCGCCGACACACGCAACCAACAGACGCGATATCACGCGGAGTCAACCGAGACAAGATCCTGTAAGCCATGACCTCATCGCTCAGCTCGAATATCCCACACAGCCCACGAGAGACGTTACGCTCTCCAACCGGTGAAGCAGAGGTGAAGGAGGGATCTCGCTTTCTTGTGATCTCTTTTGCAGGAGACGGTGCGAGTTTTGCGTCTGTGAAGAAGAGAACACCTATGATGTGAGTGATCTCGTCGTCTTCACGGATAGGGACTAGGCGCAGCTTGTTCATCAAAGGAGAGCCATCTTTGCGAAAGTTGAGTAACTCCCCTTGAAACTCAATGCCTTTTTCTAGACATCTTCGCATCTTGGAGACAACTGTGGAATCTACTGAGGGGTGTCGCCTTTTAGCATATGGACCTCTACACTGCAAGAACCGGCTGCCACAAAACAAGAAACAAAACTCAGATGCAACGAACAAAGATTACGCATATATAGACATGAATTACAACATACTAAGACCAATACGCATTTGATTATATAACACATTATCATGTCAAAATGATATTAGAAGTTCAGTAACGCATAAAAAAGAAAACAGCACAAAGAGACACAAACTATATAGCTGGCGTTCCTAAACATTAATTCAGACAAAACTCTAAAAAAATTCAGACAAAACAAACATTGAATTCAAACATACTAAGACCACAACGCATTGATTGTATAGTATAACACATTATTATGACATGGTTAAAAGAAAATATTAATAGTTCAGTAACGCATAAAAAATTAAAACATCAAAAAGACAAAGTCTTCCCTAAAAGACAGAACACACAACCTATGTAGTTGGAGTTCAGACAAACTTTTCAAAAAAAAAAAAAAAATCAGACAGAACAAAGCTCTGTCTGGTAACACACAAGGGCAAAAGAGAAGGAAAGCTCACCAGTTTTTACCAATAACTTCGTCAGCGCGATAGCCAGTGATAATCTCGAAGACGGTGTTGACGTAAATGATAGGGTGGTTAGGGTCAAGAGCGTCGCTGACCACGAACCCAAACGTCGCCGTTTTAGGTTGACTACTCAACGGAAACGGAATCGGTCCGTTATCTCCGCCGCTGAGATCGAAATCGCTATCCCACTCCATCTGATTTTTCATACAGGACATGGCCTTTGAAACACAGAAGAAGAGTAGAAGAAGATATTTTCGATTTTTTTGAATTTTGATATTTTCGATTTTTAATTTAAGAGGCAAGCAAGCGAGCGAACGAACCAATAGAGAGAAAGAGAGGGATGAGATATTTGTAGAGGATAATAATATCTTAAGATATTTCTATATATTCGGTCGGTTGATGATGATGACTCACACTGCCTCTTCTTTTTTCCTTCATCTTAACCGGTTCCTCAGTTGACTACCTTCCTGGTTTGTAGAAATTATCTTCCCGATTAATATTTTGAGTAAAATGAACCGACCGAATTTAAATATCTTCCGACCATCAATCTTTTTGTTTCTTTTGAACCACTTCTTCCGACCATCAATCAAATTCGGAAATTGACACTATTATTGTCTTGCAATAATTGGTTGGATCACCTAAACCACCCGTATGGTATTGAACCGGCTTATTGTACCGGTTTTGCTACATAACCAGCCAACTTAGCAACCGGCTGACCGATTGGTGTTGTCGATTTACAAGAGAAATCACGCCTGCAATTAAACCATGACGAAGGACGATAGAGAAACCTAAGAAAAGAGCAAGCATTGCGAGTCTGTTGTGACTGTGAGTTTGGTTTCAATTCGGTTAATTCAGTTTCGAAATATTTTTATCGAAATAATTAATGGATGGTTCATGTCGAAATCAACCTTTTTTTTGGTTTCCTGACTCAAATTTAACTAAAATTTAGATAAATTCATATCAATTCAGATATTTTGGTTATTCAATTTTTTTTATTTAAAAATGGTACAATGTGGTGTTATTTGATATAACATTTTTATAATGATATATTTTAAAATCAAGTAATATGTTAAACCAATTGGTTTTGTTAATCAAATGAAAATATGGCAAATCCTATATTGAAAATATGTCATTATAAAAATATACATACAACATACTGGTTTACGCTATATAAAAAAAACATACTGGTTTACGTAAAATGTATTTATAATGTCGATAATCAGAATTTGAAAATATTGTTGATACCCACCGCAACCAAAAAAAATTATATATTTGGAGTTTTCATTTTTGAAATTATGGATATGTATTTTTTAAAAGGAATTATAGATATGTATCAATGTAATCAACGGTGATGCGCTCCCAGACCTTTAAATGACCTTGTGAGACTTCAGCTTGTTGTATTCATGCAATAGTAACCGATCCTTGGTGAGGACCGGACCACCCAAACTAAGTTACATATTTAAAAGAAAATCACGACGGCGAAGATCCGCATGTATTTGACGACTGCAGTACCCAAATTCTTGGCAACTTCTATGTGAACATCCTGCAACGACGAAACAAAGTCAGTAGCACCTCCATGAGGTCGAGTCATATCTGGTAATGGAGCAAGATCCCGAGGACCAGAATGAACATGTCCATAGACAACATGAAATGGACTAAAACATGTGTTTCTGTTCGTGGTGTGGTTGTAAGCAAACTCAGCTTGATACTAGTAAGATTTCCATGATCGTATATTATCACCAACTAATGATCGAAGCATATTACCGAGAGAGCGATTAACGACCTCTGTTTGTCCATCAGACTGTGTATGATAAGTTGTACTCATATTCAAACTTATATTGGGAATTTTTCACAAACGACATCTTATGTAAAAAATATATATTTATCATATTTATCTTCTAGGATTAAAATGTAAAACTAAAATGTTAATAGATATATATAGAATGTAAAAATAATATTTATTTCACTCATCATCTTTCTATATATATATATATATACTCGTAATTTTACATTAATTTTTTAATTTAGTATCTAATGTTAATGTTTTGAATTTTTTTTTAATATTTAAAATTTTGATATTATAAAACTTATTTTAATATTTTATTTTATAAATATTTTATTATTATTGTTTTTATATTATATCGCGAGTTAATTCATTTAACTCATGATCTAAATGATCTAAGTTTGAGTTTACATATTGAAGCTTATATAATAAATTAGCTTAGTTAACTCAGGAAAAATCTAAGCTCAGTATGAGTTGAGCCCAATGAATTAGCTAGGCCTGGGCATTCGGATCCTCGGGTCGGGTTCGGGTGGTTGCGGGTCCGGGTTTTTCGGGTCTAAGAGTTTAGGACCCGATAGGATAATTCGAAATTCTCGGTTCGGGGTCGGTTCGGGTCTTCTCGGGTCCGGGTCAGGTCTTAGAGCATCTCCAACCCCACTGCAAAAAAAAAACTGCAAAATGGAGTGGAAAATGCAGTCATGAACAAACAAAAAAGACATTACTCTATATATGCAGTAATGCCTTTTTTGTTTGTTCATGACTGCATTTTCCACTCCATTTTGCAGTTTTTTTTTGCAGTGGGATTGGAGATGCTCTTAGATAGTTGGACTCAATAGGGTAATTAGAGTTTGTTGATTTGGTTCGGTTACTGATCGGGTTCGGTTCGGGTCAAGTCGGGTCCAACCCAAAAAAATACTTAAAACACACAGAAAATATTTAAATACTCAAAAATATGAGAAATTTTATCTAAAATCTGATCCAAAGACATGAAAAATATCCAAAATTTTATCTGATTATCCCAATTATATATATTTGAAATCTAAATTTTTATCCGAAACCCAAAGTCATACTCAAAAACTAAAATTTGAAACTTAAAAAATACCCATAATACCAAAAGTAAACTGAAAAATCCACATATACCTAATATATACTAGAAGTTTTGGGTTTTTGGGTACCCCACTCGGGTCTCGGGTTCAGGTCGGTTTCGGGTCGGGTCTTCGGTCCGGGTAAAATGCCCCGGCGTTGAATTACCCATAAGGTTGAGATTGTATGCATATGGCCCAACTCATCTTCAGCCCAATAACCAAATTCTGTACAAAAAGGAAAACGTTAAATGGTTTCCTTATTTTTCATGTGTCGGTTAATTAAATTATTAATACAATTAGGAAAAGGAAAGCTAAAAGCATGATTAACCCGGGGTTCTTAGGATGAGGTTCTTATCGGAAGTTAAAAAACTGTTTCTTAACTTTTAACTAAAAAAGTTAAGAACTGGTTCTTAAATAAGGACTTTAAGAACCGGTTCTTAGGTTTTTTAGTTAAAAGTTAAGAAACAGTTTCTTAGCTTCCGTTAAGAATCCCACTCTAAGAACCCCGGGTTAATCATGTTCTAAGGTCGGTGGTTGGAACTATAAATAGAGGAGGTGTTCAAGCTTTATTATCATCCAATAACGAAGACGATAAGAGAGCGAGAGAGAAAGAGCAAGAGCAATATTAAACGAGCTGTGTTTAGATATTAAACTTGTGATCTCTGTCTAATCTAGAGCCTCTTTCTCATCATCGCCATGGACAAGATATCCGCCATCAAAACTGAAGCAGCAGCTCCTGCTGTGAATAAGCAAAAGAACAACTCGATTGAGAAGGAACGATCTGATACGAAGGAGATCATAAAAGTATTGGCTGATCGTCTTCAGAAGATGGAAGAAAAGATGGATTTGTTGATCTCATTGATCAATTCAAACAATGAAGCTTCTGTATCTGTTAAAACTCGCTCTGTAAAAGCTGAGAGAGAGAGCTATGAGGAGCCTTGTAAGAAAAAAGCTAAAATAGATGCCAAGACTCAAACGAAGGAGAGCACTAGTGATGATTCTAGTGAGGAATCTGATGAAAATAAGAATGATAGCCGTTTCTTTAGTGCTCGTGGTGGCCGCGGTCGTGGTCGTGGTCGTCGTGGTCTTTATGCAGGTGGTCCTTTTGCTGGTGGTCGTTGTGGCGGTGATGGTTTCTGTGGCAAATGTTGAGGTGTTTGCATCTGATGAAGAGACCTTTTGCTATCTTCAGCGATTAGGAGTGGAAAACTTTTCTTAGAAGACAAGGAAGAAGCAAGCTCTTTGGTTTAATGCAAACCTTTACAACATTTCGTCGACAAATTCTCTAGGATAGACTTAAAATTTTTTTTGTCACAAATATAAATTTTAAAAATAAAAATGACCAAAATAAACTTAAATATTTTATTAAAAGAAAAGAAATCAATATACATCCCTGGGGTTAATTAATCTAGACATTAAAATTTAAAGTTAAGGGGGTGAAGTTAAGGGTGAGGTTTATGATTTAGGGTTTAGGGTTTAGGGTTTAGAGTTTAGAGTTAAGGAGTGAGATTTTGGAGATAAGATTTCAAATTAAAAAAAAAAAAATTTAAAATTTTCAAAATAAAAAATAAAAAATGTTATTTTGGCAATTTTAGTGTTTGAAATCTATTTTTGTGACAAAAACTTAAAAATGTGTATTTGAGAGAATTGCCCCACGTTTCATTTTGTTTTTTTATCGAAACAGTTCGTTTTTTTTTCTTTATAAAAAAAAGTAACGTAGACCAAAATATGCATTAGCCTTTAGCCCTTTACAATACACTAGGGTCGGTGTCCGCGCTTCGCGCGGATTACATGTTTAATAAAAGTCAGCTCAATTAAAATTTGAAGTTTTTAAGTTTTTGAAAGGGAAAGCTAAGTTTTGTTTATTTTATAATGCGAAGATGTTGGAAGCGGTGATCAATTTTTTTTAAAAAAACAACAGTAAGTTTGAATTAAAGTATTAAATTAATATATCAATACTAATAATATTTTAATTCAAAAATGAATTTATAAATTCAAAAAACCTCCAACAACGTATACGAATCAGTATGCAGCTAATATTACAGTTGCTTTAATTAAATTAATATCAGCATGGACATAAACCAATCCATGCATGCATTAGGTTCTTAAGTACGTATACGTATGTAAAATGCATGCTGATCAAACAATTTTAATAAGTTAGGAATGAAAACCAAACAACTTTAATATGATAATGCTGACCATTCTTAAATTTAATAACAAAGCTAGGAATGAAAACCAAACAACTTTAATAATTGGTGGGGTCAACCTCTTCATCCAAAAACACTCTTGAAGAGGACATTGAACTTAGGCACAATTTCCCTGTCAATATAGAAACAGTTAGTGGTAGGTTTATCTAACTGAGTGTGAGTGATGAGGAATTCTTATATTGAGTGTGAGAGATTACCACCGAGCCTTTTAGGATTGACCGTTGTGACCAATAGAACAGTTGGAGTGGCTGCACTTGCGTCAAACTTGAGGCGGAAACTTTCAGCGGCCTCGTCCCATAGATAGACGTTCATCACTGGACCGCTGCAGTTAACAAAGAGTAGATGTTTAATTTAAGTAAGAATCATAAATTAGAAAATGATATTTCTGTATTGGTTGAACTACAACAGCTTACTCTTTAAGCTGCAAATGGACCATCACTTTCCGAGAAGCTGAGTCATCATTGGTGCACAAAACCTGACGCTGATGGAGAGCCTGGCCATCAACCAGCTTAAGGTGGCCATCAACCAGCTTAAGGTGGCCAACAACATCTACAACAAACAGTTACACGCAATACAAAGTTAACCGATTGGAATGGTTAAACATGATAAGAAAATATTTAAACCGTACCGTGAAGATCCCCTCTGAGATCGCAGTTGGCTTCAAATTCTGAAAAGGAACGGACCCTGAAGCGCTCTGTCAAAATGCCTTCAATGTCTTCTTCATCCTTTGACAGGGCATAAGCGTGTGAGATGCAAATTACCAGCCTCTGATAAGCAACATGGTACATCACCTTGCTGTTGGATGCATAGAAGTTTGTCAGTGTGTAGATGCTCCCAAATTCTGGCCGATGAACCCCTGAGCCAAAGTACCCTACAGAACAGAGATACAATATCGAGTCAGTTGAAAGCATTCAACTAAAATTATAAGCGTTCAAATATTTATCCGATCTCTATCAAAGCACTCCCAAGTGAATAATGAAAAAGGAAAACCACTCAAAGATAAGCTAAAAGATAATCAAAGATAAGCTAAACCAAGTGTTTTTTTCAGAGTGATTAAAATTGTAAGCGTTTAGAGCAACAGAAAAAAAATCTCTCTAATCAATGAAAGATACGCCAATATAATTCAAACGAATCAATCAATTTTTTCCAGAGTGATATAAAATTATAAGCGCCAACAAAAACAAACTTTACAGTTTTGGTATTACACGAAGCCATGTTCTATACTAATCTGATCTCTATCAAAGCACTCTTAAGTGAATAATGAAAGGGAAAAACCAATCAAAGATAAGCTAATATATAATAAAAGATAAGCAAAACCAAGTGTTTTTTTCAGAGTGATTAAAATTATAAGCGTTTAAAGCAACAGAAACAAATCTCTCTAATCAATCAAAGATACGCTAATATAATTCAAACGAATCAATCAATTTTTTTTCTCGAAAAGAGGCCAAGGAAAACCAATGAAAGAGACGGTAATATAATTCAAACGAATCAATCAATTTTTTTTCTCGAAAAGAGGCCAAGGAAAACCAATGAAAGAGACGGTAATATAATTCAAACGAATCAATCAAGTTTTTATTTTAATCAATCAAATTTTTGTTTTCCAACATACGCTAACATCTCAACCTAATGTTCGATAATATAATGAAAAATGAAGACATACCTCCGCATTGATCATAAGCATCTCGATCCCAAGAAGGATCCCTGGTCCTCCTTTGACATTCTTGCGAGCTTCCCAGAAATGAAGAAGCCTAAACTTCAAGGCGGAATCGTCTGGCCCTGGTGAAACATGTCGGAAGAGGAGAGGAGGAGAAGCTTTGCCGGTGCGGATCGCAGTCGTTTTTGCCGTTTTCGCCATGATGAGGGTATGTATTTTACGATCTGAGGTACGGGTATGGATTTTACGATCTGAGGTAAGGGTATAAATAGGGATCTAGATATCATCAAGACGGAGAGCGGATGTGGAAGGTCTGTAGAGATCTTGAATGGAGGATTTATGAGAGCACATTGAAGTACCAGAACTCTCATCGGAGGCGTTATGGGGGATGAGTTGGGGGAGAGGAAGAGAATCGAGAAAGAGATCGAGACGGCGCTTAGGATTAGGGACGATGATTTCAGAGAAAGGGGCGATATAACCCGAACCGTAAGAGCGTCTCTTGATTGGTCTGGGAGTTGGGCTTAATGGGCTGTGACAAAATCCGTATCAAGAGAGGCTGCGAGATGAGGCTATGGACTGGGCCGCGAAGATTTCGTTTTTTTTAATTGCAAGCCCACTTCGTGATGACCTGGCATATTGGTTGGTCCTGAATATTTGTGCACATGTGGATAGGCTTAGGAAGCAAGGATTTAGCTCCTTTTATATAGTAGGATTCCATGCGATAGATAACACCAGATCATCTGCTTCATCATCAGATCAACTGTTTTAATTACGTAGAGGAAGCTTTTGAAAAGAGGGATAATGATTTCATAAGCATCACAGAAAGATAGAGAATGGATTGGAAAAGAATCTTATCATATTTAGAGATGAACAAATTTATTTTATATTTGTCTGGAATAAAAAAAATAAGAAAAAATAGAAAAGAAAAATTATTCTTTATAAATGTTAAATTTTTTTAAGAATATTAAAAAATTCATTGTTCCTCTTCGTTCCTTGTTCATGTATAAATCACAAGCACACGTACTTGTTCCATTATTCATAGCTTCAGAAATATCTTTAAGCAACGACCGGACTTCTTTACTCAGTTAACATTGGCAAAGCCTTCTGTTTGTGCAATAACTCTGATTCTACTGTAGTATATGATAGTGCATCAGCATTATCCACTCCGTTTAGCACTCGAGATAGATGTTGTCAAAGGGTTAATAACGTTCTAAAATTTGACAAGAGCAATATATAAACAGACATTAGGTTTTTTAAATGGGACAAGAGTTTGTAAATCTTAGTTTATCATCTATAAACCCCATCTTGGCCCCCATTCACATGTATTAAGGCCTTGGGTTCCACAAGTATATCCTCACGTCCCCATCTTGGTGTGTGTTTTCTTGAAGAGTTTTTTATTTTGTTATGAGAGTTACCTAAATCAGAAGTAATCACAGTTTCAAGGCAACCTCAGAATCGAAGTAGTATGTTACCATATACTAAAGGCTCGGAAACATGATGGTGTCTAAAATTTTTTTGTCACTCTTTTTTTTTTAAAGAAGAAAGATATAGCTTAACACCGCATCGCAGAGAGGACTGACCTATGTATTTTCCAGTATTTTGTCATCGGTAATGACTAATGACAGTCTAAAGGAAATGGAGAAGAGAACAAATTACCTATGTAACACTCTCAAACCCAATGCTAAGATGATAAATCTACGCTATCAAACCTATGTATATTGGACAATCATATGCAAGGCCGGCCCTGAGATTTGGGTGTCTGTAGACAATTTAGCAAAGATTTAAATAAAAAAAACTGTTTTTTATAAATTTGGTGGTCTATATCTATATAATCTTTTTCAAAAAAAAAATTTGGGGTAGAAACCAATGTTTCATTTAAAGAAGGTTAAATGGCAGAAATTCTCAAGAAAAGCATCAGGACTTACATGGTACTAGGTAGAAATAGTAAACATTCCAAAATAAAATAAAAGGGTTTATGATCATAGTTCAGCATATATTAGAGAATTTGGGTAGCACATATATATCTAATGAACAACGCGTGAGGTGAATACAAACACACTTTGATGCGCCAGAGAGCAAAAACTCAGTAGCAATTAGGCTGAATGGAATGGGGAAAGGTTTGATTTGGGTGAATAAGAAGGTGTTGGTCGATATTGGATGTTGTTTTTATTGCCTTTAAAAAGCCTACGCAAGTAGAGTATCATAAACCTAGGTCTTTCTTGAAGCCCAAGAATAATCTTCTGGTTATATTTGAGGAAGAGCTAAATGTGAAGCCAAAGCTTATCGACTTTGTCATCATCAACAGAGACACTGTGTTTTCTTACATTGGAGAAAACTACCCTCCTAGTGTCCGACACTGGACCAAGAAAAATGACAAAATCCAAGCATTCACTGATGATGTTTTCTCACAGCTTTTCTCAAAAAAAAAAAAATGTTTTTCTCACGGCTGATCTCAAGTGTTCCGGTACTAAAAAGACAGCCGCGGTGGAATTTGCTAGCTTCAGAAACCCAAATGAGACTTGTTGAAATTTCACCCTTGGATCTTGTAATGCTCCGGCCTCTAAGCAAGTCATCGAGAAGGTAACAATTTGAATCTTCGTTTTCTTTTTTTATAACTAATATTACTTGCAGTCGAAGTAATGCAAATTCATCTCGCATAAAAAAATCATCCCGGTTATGAGAAGATGATTCACATGTTTTCCTAAATTTTCAACACTATTATAACACTATTATTTGTGAAGTGATTTTTCGGATTAGAGCGGTTAAAGTCGTTAATACTGTTAATAAATTGTTAAATCTATTAATATATAATTAACATAAATTAAAAACAAAATTCCTTGATTTAATATATAACTAACCATCAGTTAAAAACGAAATTCATTGATTTGATAATTATCATTATCTAAAAGTATTTTATATTGTCTTATATAGTCATTATTAACCTTAATGAATAATTATATTATTTAATATATAATTAACCACAAAATAAAAATGGATTTTGTTAATTTGATGATTATCATTATATAAAAATAGTTTATATTGTATTATATAAATTTTATAATATATAATTTAAAAGGGCTAATGGATAATCTTTGACTAAAACTATGTTTACCATCAATATTATTATATAATAATGATAGATAAAATTCCCATCGTTTGATATACTCAATCATATTATTCTTTTTCTATTATACATAATTATTAATAATATAATCTATAAATCAAGTTACATATGCTATTATTTTATAATATGTAATTTATCTTCAGATTAAGCACCCTAATATATTTATATTAAATTATAAATATAGGCATATTTTACTGATTTTGAATTAATAATATATTTATTAATAAAAATTAGTAACATTTTTGTGGTCGCATTGCGGACAAAACACCTAATTATATAATAAATATGTAAATATTTTATAACATATATAAAGATAAGATACAGTTAATTGTCAAAGACAAATTAATCTCAAAAAGACTATAATTCACTAACTAACTAAAATAACACTTTTTTCATCTTTTCTCTTCTTATCTTTTCTATCATTTTTCTAAAAAAACAATTTTTCTTTTTTCTTTGGTTATTTTACGAATAATCCCAAAAAATTCTCAAAAATTTATCTGACTTATATTTTAAAACTTTAAATACTTTTATTGTATTTTATACCTATGGAGGTGATTAAATGTCCGGCCCGCGAGAACTTGAGGCCCGAACTGACACAACATAACTAGCAAGGACAACACGTGATATGCTTTGTCCCCCCCGACAGATTTTTTTTTGTGTGGAACCAAGTGGCAAACCTACACCACATCTCACTTATCATTAGAGACTTTCTTCTTCTAATTACTTCTATAACTCTTTTGATTACCTCTACCTTTTTTTAACCACTTTTGATTACTTCTTCTAGTTGCATTTGCATCTGTTACTTGCATTTTTCCTAAAAAGGTAAAAATAAGTTTTTAGTGTCAATCTTTCATAAACACACGCAACAGTGACACTAATTATTTATTCAATTCTCGACCGACTTTTGCAACTATCCCATCGTGTCTCATGTTGTTCGTCCCCAAAGATCATCTCCTTGGTCTTTGATCTTTGAACTGAAGCAAGGAAAGAAAAAGAGAGCAACGCAGCTTTCATGGAGTCTCTCCTCTCTAGTTCTTCTCTTCTCTCCGCCGGTAATCTAGAATCTCTTCCAGATCTATTTCCTTTTCTTGTTTTATTTTTTTCCTTCTTAAAGCTCTGTCTTGTGATTCACTTCCATACATAAAGGTTTGACTATAATAAAAAAGTTTCAATTTTTTTTTAATGAAATTGTTTATTAGATGTAACAGTATGGAGAAAGCTTGATTTTTTTCTGGGGTTTAATTTGAATTTTGTTGTTTCTCATGCATGCAAATATGCAATGCAATTTATCAGCTGGTGGTGGGCTTTGCTTGAGGAAGCAGAATCTAAAGCTCCTCTCTTTATCAGGTGCGTTTAGGGTGAATTAGCTTCTTAATTGCTTATATTCGATTACATTTGGTGTCTAGGAGACAAGACAAGACAATGTATTTTGGAAACTAGTTAAGGTTTTGCTCTTTGTTCAATTTTTTTGCAGGAAACCGAGTCCTGCGTTGTAATGTTGTTGCAAAACCAAAGAGTAGGAACAATCTTGTTTCTAGGCTTGATGGTCAAGAATCTTCTTCATTGTTCTTGTTGTGTTCGAGACATAAGTCTAGGTTTCAAGCAAATGCCACAACGGGTCAGCCCGAGGCTTTCGACCCTAAGAGCAAACCAAACTCTTTTAGAGACTCTTTAGATGCCTTTTACAGATTCTCAAGGCCTCACACAGTTATCGGCACAGTTAAGCAACGTTCCTCTTTTGAAAACCAAAATCTTTACGGCTGTAACAAGAAGATAACATTAGTTCTGTGTTTGGTTTTTGGTTTTTTCAGGTGCTTAGCATTTTATCTGTATCTTTCTTAGCAGTAGAGAAGGTTTCTGACATATCTCCATTACTTTTCACTGGCATCTTGGAGGTAAATTGAATGGTGTGTTAGCATTAACTATTTCATTTCTCTGTTTTAACAATTTTGAGTTTTGTTGTCAGGCTGTTGTTGCAGCTCTTATGATGAACATATACATAGTTGGGCTCAATCAGTTGTCTGATGTTGAAATAGACAAGGTAACATATGTGTGTTATGTGATCAAATCATCTTCACTAGTGCTTAGATCATACTCTATGTGGTCCTTTTGCAGGTTAACAAACCATATCTTCCGTTGGCATCAGGGGAGTATTCTGTTAAAACCGGCATTGCGATTGTAGCTTCCTTCTTCATCATGGTATGAATCCCATTTTCACAAAAAACTGTAACACTTTTAGAAGTCTAATTTGTTTAAAAACAAAACTTATAGAGTTTCTGGCTGGGGTGGATTGTTGGTTCATGGCCATTGTTCTGGGCGCTTTTTGTGAGTTTCATCCTCGGTACTGCATACTCTATCAATGTAAGTTAAGTTTCTCACCTTGAGGATTTAACTGATATCAAAGCTTTTATTAACTTTTTATCTACTACAAAACAGTTGCCACTTTTACGGTGGAAAAGATTTGCATTGGTTGCAGCCATGTGTATCCTCGCAGTCCGGGCTATTATTGTTCAAATAGCCTTTTATCTGCATATTCAGGTACTTAAAATTAGTTTCCTTATGCTTTGAAGTTATCCATCAACATCACCTTTTGTTGGCAGACCCATGTGTTTGGAAGACCGGTTATGTTCACTAGACCTCTTATTTTCGCCACTGCGTTTATGAGCTTCTTCTCTGTGGTCATTGCATTGTTTAAGGTAACACAAAGATGGAGATGATTATGTTGTTAACTCAAAGTAAAGCATTCTACTAGTATAGAGATGATGAAGCTTCTTTGTGTTGATTTGATGCAGGATATACCTGATATTGAAGGGGATAAGATCTTTGGAATCAGATCATTCTCTGTTACTCTCGGTCAGAAACGGGTAAGATTCCAAAACTAAAGAACTTGTTAGACTCAGAACTAAAACTAAAATGAGATACTTCTTGCGAAAAACACAGGTGTTTTGGACATGTGTTTCACTACTTCAAATGGCTTACGCTGTTGCTATTCTAGTTGGAGCCACGTCTCCGTTCATATGGAGCAAATTCATCTCGGTAACACTCTTTCTCTACACATCAAACTGCTTTACTAGTTCCTCGTTTTGAGTGATTAAGGCTTCATTTTATGTTTGATTTTTGTTAGGTTGTGGGTCATGTGATTCTGGCGACAACCTTGTGGACTCGAGCTAAGTCTGTTGATCTGAGTAGTAAAACCGAAATAACTTCATGTTATATGTTCATTTGGAAGGTTAGATTTTGGCTATAAAACAGAGTACTTTCAAGTTCATCATATATTATCAGACACCATTACTAATAATTTCTTCATCTCTGTTGTCATCAGCTGTTTTATGCAGAGTACTTGCTGTTGCCTTTTCTGAAGTGACATCAGAAGAAGAAGAAGAAGAAGATAAAGTCATTACTGTGCTTCTGTTTTTATTCAGACAAAGAGTATGAAACTAGGTAGAGATTAGCTCTTTTATCCTTAAACATTAATAAACTGCAAAGCATTGCCGAGCATTCGTTTGGGCAATTTAAAAAGGGGATTTTTTCCTTGTGCAGCAAGAAACCCTTGTTTGGTTAAGTATCCAAACTAATAGTGAGTTGTTTAGGCTGAATAATATGTCACAATCTGTGGACACACAAACTAGACCAAAAGGCAGGGGTAACTATTTATGGACAAAGGTGCCCACATAGGAAGTTAGAAGGGATATAAGATAAGATGAACCAATCTATTTATGACTAATTAGTTTTAGGTTGGAAGTCTATTCAACTTAATCTAACTCGATACATTATAGATGAGGTGTTTCCTGTATATTTATCAACAGATTTTATGTATAAAGGTCTATTTATCTAGCTGCATACGAGAATAAAAAACAAACAGCGACTTTCTTCTCCTAATTAATTTGTGTCAGTAATAGAATCCTTTTCCTTGAGGGTTTTTTGGTCTTCAATTGTAATATATATCGAGAGGCAAAGAAGAAATCTGTAACGAGGACAAGCAAGTTGCTTTTGTTTTTCTGTTTTTTAAATTGATAGTTGACCTAACTTTTCCTGCAAGAAGGAATACAGTGACAAGTTTGGGCGATGAAGAAGATGAAAGTGCAAGAAGAATCTGTTACAGAGAGTAATACATACAAGTACAATGCTTTTATTTATTTCACAAAGTACTACAGCTTGATTACAATGAAGGTTTATCTTTACATAGATAAATCTAGTGCCTTACTAGCTCCCTTCCAAGTTGACTAACATGTCACACTCAGATAGAGACACCAGCCTAACACGTTCCTAGATCAAACTAACCCAAGAACCCCTCTGACCCCCTCATAACCCGTATCCCTTATGCTTTCTGTCTACTCTAATTCAACACCAAAGCCCTTCTGCTTACGGCCTTCTCTTGAGGTGGTACCTATCCCAAGGCACGTCTCTGTCTACTTATACTTGTAGACTTCGTGGCTTGCCCTAGCCAACTTCCCAATGAAGAGATATTACCATATCTTCCTTTATGGAATATTTCCAAACCTTTTCAAAGTCTTTTGGAAATCTTCCCTTGATGATTTACCTTTTCTCCAAGGTAAATCATAGTTTGCTTATCCTCCAAGTAGTCTTTACTTCAGCTCTAAGTCGGCTCCAATACCAGTCTTCAAGTCAGCTACACAGCTTCACTTCATGTAGCACTTCTTGTACGATTTCATGTAGTACTTCACGACTTCATGTAGTACTTCACGACTGGTACATGGACACCTTGAGGAGTTGTTTTTCTTTAGCTTCTAAAATTCAGTCGTCACTGCACTAACAGAAGATGTTGGATCTTCCAAGGGATATGGAAGAGGAGGTGCTCTGTCGAATTCCGATGACATCTCTGAGACCTGTCCGATCTACTTGCAAGAGGTGGAACACTTTGTCGAGATGTGAGTTATTTGCAAAAAAGCACCTTGGTCATCAAGTAAAAGAGGACCCTCTTGTGGTCATGATGATGGATTATAGGGTTGGTTTGATGAGATTGAATCTTTCCACCACCAACGACATTGTAAAGCCTGAAGCTAAACTTACTGGCCTAGATCAAATCGATGTGTGTGAAATCTTTCATTCAGATGGTTTATTGTTATGCATCCCCAAATACCACTCTAGGCTCTTGGTCTGGAACACGTACTGGGGCCGGCAACAACCCAGGTGGATCGACCACACACATAATCACCACGAAGTTGACAAGCATCTCTATGGTCATTTGGACAAGTATATGTATGGTCTCTGATACAAAGTCTTGAGGTTTATTGATTATCCCCAAAAATTTGTTGAGTTCAAAATCTACGACTTCAACTCTGATTCATGGAGGATTATTCTTGACCTCCTTCCTCCGCGAGACTGGAGAATAAGATTTGATGAACGTGGGGTATCTGTCAAGGGAAATACCTACTGGTTTGCATCATCAGAAACTAGCAATAGTTTCTTAGTCTGTTTTGATTTCACAAGAGAAACATTCTGGTCGCCTTTGCCTCTGCCCTTTGAGGCTTTTCCTGGTCAAGATACTTTGAGTCTATCAACTACTAGTGTTAATAAGCAGAAGCTTGTGGTCTTATTCCAGCGCTGCGATACATTGACGATGGAGATCTGGATTTCCACTACCATTGAGCAGCCCAATGCCGTGTCCTGGAACCCCAAGGTTTTCTTATCCGCGAATATCAAACAACTCGTTCACCCTCTGTGGCAGTTTTGGCCATTTGCGTGCTTCTTCATTGACGAGGAGAAGAAAGTCGCTGTGGTTTTTGATAAAAACAACCATATGGGTTAGCCCACTCATGAAGTAGCTTACATCTTTGGAGTGAATGGATCCTTGAAACAAGAAGTTGTCAGAGAATCTTCATACAAACTTTGTAGATCAAATGGTTGCTGTTATGTTCCAAGCTTACTGCAACTCAACTAGTCCACACCTATTTGGCTGTTTATTTTGCTTGTTTGTTTCCTCTTCTTCCTTGAAGAAGAATTACTATTATATATTAAGTTTGTTTTTCATCCTTCTTTTTGTTTTGCCGTATTTGTGTGAGTGCCTCTCTTTGTCCAATGTTTTGATCATGATTAAAAGAGTAAAACATAACTTTGATAGATGTTGCCTTAAAAATCTTTGAGAACCATCCATTAGGCAACTGCAGTGTTTAACTTGGTTTTGTTTTTTTTTTTCTTTTCAGATTCTTGTTAAAAGTGTCAATATTTATGTTTTTGGGCATGTTATATGCGGTTTGAGTATCATTTGGCAATTGAATTGAGGGAAATTGTTACATCCTTCAGGTTTACCCACTTCCTTAATAGATTTAATTGAAGATTAGATAAGCAAAACTTTTGGCAACCAAAATACTTCACCATGACAACAATTCAAAATAACAATGCTTGTGGTATCTTGGTGGTAGAAGTTGTTTTGGGATAAAACGTCAATCCGCCTGTCATAAATTTTATTCTTATCAAGAATTAGGCTGCTCTTTTTGGCCAGATGAAAACATAAATATATCTTAAACTTTGTTATAAGTCGAGATTAGATTAATCGTTCATACTATCCTTTTAGGGAATTAGTTGGTTTTTGCCTCCAAAAATCTTCAGTTACAAAAAACATTTCAAGATAACTAATAAATTAAAATAAATTTCAATTTCAGATTATGGAATGAAGAAAAAACATGATTTTGAAAACCGGACCGGCCGGTCGAACCGGTCAGACCGTAACTCGCTGAAGAAGCCAAGTCCGGTTCAGCTTAAAACCCAGATTTGAGAAAACTTGGTAAAACCGGTAAAAAACCGGTAAAACCGATGACCCGAGTCAACTTTAAAACCCGGTTCTAAAAAAAGAATCTATAGTTAATGTGTTTTCAGTTGTTATTAAAATTTAATATTTCATAATCGATGTTTGACAATTACTATTTATTTGATTTTCTATTTAATTCTATTTTCTTAAGAAAGAATGTAAATAAATATATTATTGGCTTTTATATATTAATTTTATTTTGACATATTCATAAAATCTGAGGCTTTAGTTGTAAGCATAAAGTGTATGGAGTGTTTGAGGAACTTGCGACAGGTACGGGTTACGTTTGCAACAGATTGCTCTCAAGTGGTGAAGATGGTTTTGGAACCAGATGAATGACCAGCTTTTGCAAATTATTTGGAAGACATAAAGACCTTGAGGAAAAGTTTTCTTAGCTCGGAGATCATTCATGTACCAAGAACGCAGAATTCAAAGGCAGATAGTCTAGCACGCAATGGTAGGAAGCAATCGTCTTTCGTCGTTCACATAGATGCGGAGTTACCAGTTTGGTTTACAGAGTCAGTTTGAGTCTGTTATAGTTGATGACAAAAAAAAAGTTGTAAGCATAAATAAATATGGTGATTTGAACAATCAATCGTTTGTTTTTTTATCAATTTAAATTTTATATAATATTCACTTGTTTGTTGTATATAGGCATGGACATTTCGGGTATCAGTTCGGTTCGGTTCGGGTACTTCGGGTTTCAGATAGTTCGGGTAGGGGGCTAGAAGATCCATTTTGCTACTTTACCTATTTTCGGTTCGGTTCGGTTCAGATAGTTTCAGGTTTGGTTCGGTTCAGATAGTAAAACTAGGAACCGAACAATATCCGGAAAAAAATTCGGTTCTCATTTGGTTCCGGTTCGGATTCGGTTAGTTCGGGTAATTCGGATAAATTATTTAGGGTAAAATATCAAATAATTAGGATGATTTAAATAAGAAGTTTGGATATTTCGGATTACTTTGGATATTTCAAATAAAACTATCTGAATAGTTTCAGATACTTTCGGGTAGTTAGGATACTTTATAATAATTTAGTTATCCTCAACTATTTTTGGATACTTTTAATAGATTTTTAAATTAAATCTATATGTATATATATTTAGTTATGTTATATGTATATATATATATATATATATATATATACTTTTTTTGTCATCAAATACATACTCATATTGACTCTGTTAACCAAACTGGTAACTCTGCATCCATGTGAACGACAAAAGACGTTTGTTTCCTGACACTGCGTGCTAGACTATCCGCCCTTGAATTCTCCGTTCGAGGTACATGAATGATTTCTGAGTTGCGAAAACTTTCCTTCAAAAATTTTATATCTTCCAGATGCACTTCAAATGCTGACCATTCTTCTGGTTCCGAAACCATCTTCACCAGTTGAGAACAATCCGTAGCAAACATGACCTGAAATTGATGCAGATTCCTCATACACTCCATCGCCCATATTAATGCATCTATCTCCGCAAGAGGTGATAAAGATGCCCTAACATTTATTGCTCCCATCAGACCATCGAAACCCTCAAGGGTACTATACTAACCATGTCCTGAATAAATATCCTTATCTTTGCATGAGCCATCTGTGAAACACCATCACCCCTGAATGGCTTGTAAATTCCTCACATCGACTGGCTGTGCTGCCCGTTGTGTGTTTAGTAGTTGTGCTTCAGTCTATAGTGTGAACTCTGTTTCTGCTATTCTTAGCGTTTCACTGGGATCAATGTCAATATTACTAAACACTTTGTTGTTCCTCCCTGTAACACCCCCAAACCGTTTTAGACATCGGTCAGTTGGCTAGGCAACAATCAAACAAGAACATGCCCGAACAACCTTCCTCTGCCAAGTCCGGAAGTGTTACGACGGGTTGAGAATAGACTTTCCAAGTCACAAACATAATTCTGTAACCCAAAACATCCATTCAAAACTCGTTTCCTCTAATCTTCGGCATGAGGCTTTGCAACCCGTACCGAGTCATTGAGTTGTGTTAGGTTGGACTAGCCTAATATCAGATTCAACACGTCACGAATATAAAACATATTTTATTTCATATATGTAAAACATAAAGTTCACAAGCCCAAAATATTATACATAGGGTCCATGGACGAAACCGAAAGTAAAACATACATTTATATATCTTGAAAACGAGTCTTTAGCAAAAGATGTCCAATCTACACCAGCTCCTACAGTTCCGCGAGCGCTATGGTCCTTTCTACTGGCCACCTGCAAAAGGATGTGAGGAGTGAGTGAACTAGTTTCACTCAGTGAACCAGGGTTCCCTATCTAGCATATACAACTACCCGTCATTCTAAACCCAACTCCAAACACAAGCAAGACGGGTAGTTCAACAATCAATATTCAAGATCATAAAGCATGACCGATATAAGCAATAAACCATTAAACCATAATAAATCAAAACACTCTTTATGAGTGTTACATCAATCAACCATATATATATACTCCTAGGGCCCAACAGAATCATTCTTCCTTCACATAAGGGACACCGGCAATCCCTTCACTATTACACCACACAAGCGTAGGCGCTCGGGAATCGCCCGGTCACGGTCCTCAATCGGAATTGCTGTGCCCCGGTCCTCTATCGGACTCGCCGGGGGCTGTCACATCCATGTGTGACACTCGGCCTTGGTGATCAAGCCAAGTTAAACCGATCCCACCACTTTCCGGACCACGACCAGCTTAGTGGTACCATTTGAGGAAGCAATGACCTGCAAAATACTACTAGAACCACCACGAGGTTCTCACACAACAGCACCAACACAAGGTACACACCATAACAACATATAATAATCACACAATCACAATAACCCGGATGCTTAGACTAGTCTTGCTATCCACTTAGTCCAGACATCGTCTCAAGCCTCGGATCCACAAACTGACACCTAGACCGGTCCGACAATCCTAGCTCGGAAACCGTCTCCGATGTCAGGAATCAAGCCTCGGATCCACAAACTGACACCTAGACCGGTCCGGCTATCCTAGCTCAGAAGACGTCTCCGATGTCAGGAACCTGCATTAAAAATTTGTTAACAAATAATTAACCGTGACTCACAGTGATTAAGCGATGTGGCTCGACTCTTTGATTCAAGATGTTGACCAAACCCCTTTTATCCCCTCCAAATCTTTGTCTTGGTACCGTGATATTAAATCCCAAAACCCAGCGTCAATATCTTGAATGGACTGGTCTGGACTGATCAGAACTTGGAAAGAACCTTCTTTCACTTCTGGACAGTCGTTTGGAACTTCCCGGCAGTTTCTCGGTCTTCGAAAATGTCTATACTTCTAAAGCACCTCACTTCTCTCTCTCTCTCTCTCTAAGCCACGTTTTGGAGTGTCCTTGGTGTGTATGAATGAGTAAAAATGAACCAGGGTAGCTGGGTATATATAGATTGTGTCTGAATGAGCGAAAATGAACCAGGGTAGCTAGATATATATATAAGTTGCCGGCCAATAAGAATGAGCCACCCGATCGCCTGTGTGTCGTCCTGCATGCTTCCGGTCGCATGCGTGGGGATACACGGGCGTGCACATGCCCTGTTGCATGCCTCCTTTACATGCCAGGAGACACCACCACATCCACATGGCTCTCAGCATGTCTGGGGTTCATGCGTCGTGACACACGGGCCACCGGATGTCAACTCGCATGTGCTGTTCGCAGATACTGCGACACCTCGTGCTTCTACTTGTCAAGCTGCAGGAAACACTCCTTCCTGCGGAGACACATCGTGCTTTGTAGACAGATAGCTTTCTAAGTGATTGACACCACATTCTGATCCCTTGCGTTGAGACACCTCGAGCTTCTCGGTAGATTTGCGCGATTTCAACCCTTCCGACATATTTTTGGCCCGTGATCAATCCCGAATATTTTTTCGCTCCCAATCTGATGAGCTAAATATTTTTAATAAACTCCAGAATAACTTTATCCTTGAGGATAAATATTTCCCGAGCCTTCGGCTTCCCCGGCAATTTCCATTATACCGAAATTAGAGTTATTTTTTTTAAAGACGGGGTATTACATCCTCCTCCCCTTATTTGAATCCGTCCCCGAATTCTCTAAGGATCCGGTGATCCCCCTTCTTCCATCACTACATCTTCGTGGAAGAACTCTGGATGCAATGCTTTGAATCTTGATTCATCCTCCCAGGTCACAACTACACGGTTCCGCTTACCCCAGAAAACTTGGACTTGAGGAATTTCTTGATTCTTCAAACTTCGTATCCGACGTTCACCTATTCGGATTGGTCCCTATGGATAAGTGAGGTTTGTTTGCAGGTTTTCGATTTGCTCTGTCTCAATAACATGTTTCTGCATCATTGATACGTGAAATACCAGATGTATTTGCATCTCTCCAGGTAGGTTTAGACGATAAGCTACCTCTCCGATTCGTTGTATAATCTGGTAAGGCCCAATGAATCTTACCGCTAGTTTCCCGACCTTCCCGAATTGGTCCTTTCCTTTTTGAGCTGACACTTTCAGATAAACCCAATCACCAATATTGAACATCATTTCTCTCCTTGATTGGTCAGCGTACTTCTTTTGTCTATCCTGCACTTTCTTCATATTGGTTTGAATGATCTCCAACTATTTCATCGTCGCTTCTACAATTTTGGGTCCAAACTCTCTTCTTTCTCCAACTTCGGTCCAGCATAAAGGTGTTTTGCATGGCCTCCCATAAAGCGCCTCATATGGTGCCATACCTATGCTAGAATGAAAGCTGTTGTTGTAGGAGAATTCGATTAATGGTAAATGCTTTTCCCAGTTTCCCGCCCAATCAATTATACACATCCGCATCATATCCTCTATCGTGCGAATGGTTCTTTCGGTTTGGCCGTCCGTCTCGGGATGATATGCAGTGCTTATGAATAACTTTGTTCCCACTGCTTCTTGTAACGCCTTCCAAAAATTTGAGGTGAATCTAGGATATCGATCGGAGACTATATCTGTTGGAACACCATGCAACCTCACAATTTGGTCCACATACATCTCTGCCAATACTTCTAACTTATCGGTTTCCTTCATAGGTAATAAGTGCGCCACCTTCGTCAGTCTGTCAACAATCACCTATATTGTGTTATTTGATCTACCTCGAGCCGGGGGCAACCCAGTGATGAAATCCATGGGTATGGAATCCCATTTCCACTGAGGAACTGGTAAGTTTTGTAACAACCCTCCTGGAATCTGATGCTCGACTTTGACTTGTTGACAAGTTTGACATTGAGCCACCCATCGCGCCACTGATTTCTTCATTCCTGGCCAATGATAATACCTTCGGATATCTCGGTACATTTTCGTACTCCCGGGATGGATACTGAGTAACGAGTGATGCACCGACTTCAAAATCTCATCTTGTAGCCCTTCTCCCTGTGGTACTGATATCCTCCCATTAAGTAATAGTGTATCATCTGCCGCCACATGATAGCCACTTGCGTTTGGAGCTTCTTGATTTTTAACTTATGTGATGATCTCTTTTAACTTTTCATCATGCTGTTGCTCCTCTCTGATCCGTGCGAGTAAACCTGCCTGGTTTACGGAACGTATGCCTAAAGCCTCACTTGGCTCCCCTTCAATTGCCCATAAAGTCATCAACTTGAGTTCATTTGATAACGCTTCCACTTCCTTTCCAACATCAGATGCCAACTTTCTACGACTTAGTGCATCTGCGACCACATTAGGTTTGCCTGGATGATATTGAATCTTTAGGTCGTAATCTGCCACAAACTCCATCCATCGCCTTTGTCGGAGGTTCAAATCAGGCTGTGTGAACAAGTACTTGAGACTCTTATGATCTGTGAATACTTCCACGACTTCTCCATATAAGTAAGATCTTCAAATCCTTAACGCAAACACCACCGCCGCCATTTCTAAATCGTGTGTTGGGTAGTTCTCTTCATGCTTCCTGATTTGCCTTAATGCATAAGCAATTACTTTGCCTTCCTACATCAACACACAACCCAACCCAACCCTAGAGCATCTGCGTACACAGTGTAAGGTTTACCTTGTTCAGGTAATGCCAATACCGGTGTTGTGGTCAAAGCTTTCTACGGTCTCTGAAATGCTTCCTCCGTTTCTTTTCCTCAGATGAACGAAACTCCTTTTCTAGTCAACTTCATCAGGGGCTTAGCGATCGAAGAAAGTTCTTGACGAACTTTCGATAATACCCGGCTAACCCGAGGAAACTTCTTACCTCGGTTACCGTTGATGGTCTTTGCAATTCCTCAATGGCTTTCACCTTTTTCGAATCTACGGAAACTCCTTCTCCAGACACTCGGTGGCCCAAGAACCCGATTTCTCTTTTCCAGAAAGAACACTTGCTGAACTTGGCATACAACTTTTGGTTCCTTAACCGTTCCAACACTAGCTTCAAGTGTGCGTTGTGCTCTACCTCTGTCTTGAAATATATTAAAATGTCATCGATGAAGATTATCATGACCTTGTCGAGATAATCGTGGAAGAATTCATTCATCAATCTCATGAAGGCCGCCAGTGCGTTAGTAAGGCCACAAAGCATTACGACGAACTCGTATTGTCCATAACGAGTTCTAAACGCAGTCTTCATGACATCACCTTCTGAAATTGGAATCTGATGATAGCCCGACGCCAAGTCGATCTTTGAAAACCAACTTGCTCCCCTTAGCTGATCCAACAACTCGTCTATCCTCGGAAGAGGATACTTATCTTTGATGGTGATATTGTTGATTCCTCGATAATCAATGCAAAGCCGCATGCTACCATCCTTCTTCTTGACAAGTAAGACCGGAGCTCCCCACGGGGATGAACTAGGTCAGATGAAACCTTTCTTCATTAAATCTTCAAGTTGTTTCTTCAACTCTGCTAACACTGCAGGTGCCATGCGGTAAGGAGACTTTTCTATCGGCTTCGCTTCAGGTTCCAAGTTAATTGTGAAAGGGTTACTCCGAGGTGGAGGTAACTCTTTCAACGCTGCAAACACATCCTCGAACTCTTGTACTACCGCAATATCCATAATTTCAACTCCATTGATAGCGGGTCCTTCACTAGCAGTTACTGTTACCAGATACGCTTCTCCATCCTTGAGCAAATCTCCCACTCTCAAGGCAGCTACTAAAGACACAAACTTGGTTGGACTGATCCCGTAAAACACTATTTGTCGTTGCCCGTTCTCCTTGAACAAAATACGACCTTTTCCACAATCTAATTGTGTCCGATAGCCTGATAACCAATCCATGCCCAAGATAACTTCATATCCTTTTAAGGGCACCACCAACAAATCTGCCAAGAACATCTTCTCGCAAATGACTAACGGAACTCTTCTGAGGCATTCTTTTGCTTGGAGGGTTTGGTCTCAGGGAGTCATTACAGCCAGAATCACAAATGAACCCACAAACTCGGCAGATACCTCTAGGGCCACAAAGTTGTGTGTTGGGATCATGAACCTGTTTCCGCATCATTGATACGTGAAATACCGGATGTATTTGCATCTCTCAAGGTAGGTCTAGATGATAAGCTACCTCTCCGATTCGTTGTATAATCTGGTAAGGCCCAATGAATCTTACCGCTAGTTTCCCGACCTTCCCGAATCGGGCCTTTCCTTTTTGAGCTGACACGTTCAGATAAACCCAATCCCCAATACTGAACACCATTTCTCTCCTTGATTGATCACCGTCCTTCTTTTGTCTATCCTGCGCTTTCTTCATATTGGTTTGAATGATCTCCAACTTTTTGATCGTCGCTTCTACAATTTCGGGTCCAAACTCTCTTCTTTCTCCAACTTCGGTCCAACATAAAGGTGTTTTGCATGGCCTCCCATAAAGCGCCTCATATGGTGCCATACCTATGCTAGAATGAAAGTTGTTGTTGTTGGAGAATTCGATTAATGGTAAATGCTTTTCCTAGTTTCCCGCCCAATCCAATATACACATCTGCATCATATCCTCTATGGTGCGAATGGTTCTTTCGGTTTGGCCGTCCGTCTCGGGATGATACGCAGTGCTTATGAATAACTTTGTTCCCATTGTTTCTTGTAACGCCTTCCAAAAATTTGAGGTGAATCTAGGATCTCGATCGGAGACTCTATCTGTTGGCATACCATGCAACCTTACAATTTGGTCCACATACATCTCTGCCAGTACTTCTAACTTATCGGTTTCCTTCATAGGTAACAAGTGCGCCACCTTCGTCAGTCTTGTCAACAATCACCTATATTGTGTTATTTGATCTACCTCGAGCTGGGGGCAACCAAGTGATGAAATCCATGGATATGGAATCCCATTTCCACTGAGGTACTGGTAAGCTTTGTAACAACCCTCCTGGAATCTGATGCTCGACTTTGACTTGTTGACAAGTTTGACATTGAGCCACCCATCGCGCCACTGATTTCTTCATTCCTGGCCAATGATAATACCTTCGGATATCTCGGTACATTTTCGTACTCCCGGGATGGATACTGAGCAACAAGTGATGCACCGACTTCAAAATCTCATCTCGTAGCCCTTCTCCCTGTGGTACTGATATCCTCCCATTAAGTAATAATGTACCATCTGCTGCCACATGATAGCCACTTGCGTTTGGAGCTTCTTGATTTTTAACTTATGTGATGATCTCTTTTAACTTTTCATCATGCTGTTGCTCCTCTCTGATCCGTGCGAGTAAACCTGCCTGGTTTACGGTACGTTTTCCTAAAGGCTCACTTGACTCCCCTTCAATTGCCCATAAAGTCATCAACTTGAGTTCACTTGATAACGCTTCCACTTCCTTTCCAACATCAGATGCCAACTTTCTACAACTTAGTGCATCTGTGACCTCATTAGGTTTGCCTGGATGATATTGAATCTTCAGGTCGTAATCTGCCACAAACTCAATCCATCGCCTTTGTCGGAGGTTCAAATCAGGCTGTGTGAACAAGTACTTGAGACTCTTATGATCTGTGAATACTTCCACGACTTCTCCATATAAGTAAGATCTCCAAATCCTTAACGCAAACACCACCGCCGCCATTTTTAAATCGTGTGTTGGGTAGTTCTCTTCATGCTTCCTGAGCTGCCTTGATGCATAAGCAATTACTTTGCCTTCCTGCATCAACACACAACCCAACCCAACTGATAGACTATGAATTTGACCCGTTTTCATCCACAGTTTATAGGTGTTTTTACTAATATTTATATTATTATTGAGTCTATTTATTATATTTATAAGATCATGAATGTTTTGGAGATAAG
>NC_027754.1:2529796-2530258 GCF_000695525.1 Brassica oleracea var. oleracea | reverse complement strand
ACAGACTTGAAGCCCAAGATTTCACTATTTTACAAGATTGCCCCTGACGTGTTTTACCCTAATTATATAAGCTTTGCCGCCATGTTAGAGGCAAAGTGTGCTTTATGTGTGTTCCATTGTTTTATTGATAGATAAGAGAGAAGATCCAAAGTTATAATTTGTGATTGGAACTCCATTGATATTTATCTTATTTATTCTATGAAGTTTTTATACCTAACCATTGTTATGAATTGCTTAGCCATGTCTGAGTAGTTCTCTTGTTAGATTTTAGGGTTTAAATAGGGTTAGAAGAGATTAGGCCCAACTATAGATTGCTGAGTTGTGATAATCATCTTTCGAATTGTTCATTAATGCCTGTGTCTAGATTAGCTAACTAGAACTTGCCCTAGGATTGATTGATAAAAGCCATAGCTAATTCTCATCCTGAAAACATTATAATTGAACTTTGTTTCTTGCTATGAG
>NC_027754.1:2527018-2529458 GCF_000695525.1 Brassica oleracea var. oleracea | reverse complement strand
TCATATTAGAATCTCTAGGTTCCCTAGCTCCCTGTGAATTCGATCCCTAAGTACTACAACTCGACCTCTTATTTGAGAGAGTATAAATCACTCCTTAGGATAGTTTGAGTGGCATCAAATTTGGCGCCGTTGCCGGGGAGCTTTGATCGCCTGTTTTCTAATTTTTGTTAAGTATTCTGACAGAAAATTTTTTCTTGGATTTTCAGGTACATGCCCAGCAGTACCAGAAGCAACAAGGAATCACAACTGATATTCTCACCAGATCCTGCAAGTCTGGAACACACGATCCGTAAGGAAGCGCGCTCCCTATCGACCGACAACAACAACTCCGTGTCGCTCGATACTGCTAAACCACTGTCGACCCATACACCAGTACCGTCGACAGATTCTCGCTCACCCCTATCGATCGACAACACAGACCTTCCGTCGACCGATAACCTTCACCCGACATCGATCGACATTCCATCTCGGACTTCGATCGATACTGAACCGCGAGCAATGGTTGCGCCTTTGATACTTGTTCGGGACAACCATGGAGACCTGCAAGACTAGGAGGGTCATCTGCGTAATGCAGCAGGTCAGAGTTAATGCAGGTAATGCAGCATGTCATAGAATAGATGCTCATGGGGCTGCAATCCCTGAGCCTGATGCTACTTCTACATGTACTACCTTACCTGTAGATGAGGCTGCGCAACCCAAAACGTTGGCTGACTACAACCATCCAGATCGCTACTACACCAACAGATCAGCCATCCTTCCTCTTACCATTGAGAGGGATTTGAGCTGCAAGCGCAGTACTACACACTTGTGGGACAGTTGACCTACCATGGACTATCCCACGAGCATCCTATGGACCATCTGGAGAGGTTCGAGGATCTAATTTCTGCTATTAGAGTCAAGAGAGTCTCTGAAGACTACCTATTATGCAAGCTTTTCAGATATTCACTTGCTGGAGAAGCTCTGCATTGGCTCAAGCAGTTACTACCAGGATCTCTTAAATCCTGGAGCGAAATCAAGAATGCATTCTTATGCAATTTCTTTGATGAGGCGCGTGCTGAAGACTTGAGGAACAAGATTGCTATATTCACTCAGGAGCCTGTAGAATCATTCAGAGGCTCTTGGATAAGATTCAAGTCTTACCAGAGAGATTGCTACACCACAGATTCAATGAAGTACAACTACTCAGTACTTGCTACAGAGGCATCGCGGTGCAGTACCAGATGGCTCTTGATGCTTCCAACAATGGATACTTCAACCCCAGGAATCCAGAGGAGGCAGTCAAAGTGATTGAAAACTTAGCATCCAGCAACAGCACCAAGAACACTGATTTTGAGAGAAAGAGATCTGCCATCATCCTTGGAAATGATCAGATGGATGAGGTGAAGACAAAACTGGACAGTGTTCACAAGCTTCTCAAGAAGCAGGTTAGCTTTGTTGAAGATGCAGAAGCTGTAGAGGGTAGAATAGAGGAAGAAGAAGTAAACTACATTGGTGGAGCTGGATTCCAAGGAAACCAGGGTGGAAACAGAAACTCCTATGGAAATAGGAGTAACTTCAACCAAAACTCGCAGTACCAGAAACCCTACAACAACAGCTACAACAACAACATGAATTTTGGAAGTTCCTACTACCAGAAGCCACCGCCATGTACTCAAGAGAGCAAGATTGAAGAGATGCTCGATAGGGTTCTTGAGGCACATCAGAGAATAACAGTGGACTTCAATGGGAAAATAAATTCTGTCTACACCAACCTGAACACAAAGTTTGAGACTTTGAGCAGTCATGTGAAGAAGTTGGAGATGTAGGTTGTGCAGACAGGAGATGCTGTTAAGAGGTAGGATACCTTGACAAGAGGAGTAGGGGATGATGTGATGAAACACCACGTGAATGCCTTTATTGAGGATGACTTTTGGCAAGTGGTGAAGGAAGAAAAGCTGCAAGAAAACGATTTCGAGGTAGAAAGTTTGATGAGCTTCGGCGGGTCACATTGGTGTCGATCGACGCCAGACCTCGAACATCGATCGACATACACCAGTCCATATCAATCGACAGGAACTTCAGAGCATCGATCGAGGATGCCTACGGAGTCAACCGCGTCTTTCAATGCCGTGAAGATTCTAACTCACGAGGAGTTCGCAGCAAAACACCCACATACGCCCAACCCTGACAATCTCGATCGACAGGAGTACCAGAGTATCGATCGACAACACCTACGGAGTCAACCGCATCTTGCAATGCCGTGAAGATTCTAACTCACGAGGAGTTCGCAGCAAAACACCCACATCCGCCCAGCCCTAACAATGTCCGAATCGATCGACATGCCAACAGCAACGTCGATCGATACTCATAAGCTAATATCGATCGACAATCATCACCTCCTATCGATCGACGAACCCCTATCACCTACCGAGTGCAGATGCCGAAGATAGATGTGGCACGA
>NC_027754.1:2522657-2526978 GCF_000695525.1 Brassica oleracea var. oleracea | reverse complement strand
CACGGTGAAGGGTATTGAGTTCCCACATGCCTTGTGCGACACAGGAGCATCAGTCGGCATCCTACCTAGGGTTATAGCATACCATCTGGATCTGCAGGTGGAGCCTTCGCAGGAATTGTTCACTTTTGTGGATTGTTCCCATAAGAGCTCAGGAGGAATTGTGAGAGACCTAGAGGTGCAGATTGGTAATGCCCTAGTTCCAGTTGATTTCCATGTCTTGGACATCAAGTTAAACTGGAACTCTTCTCTACTACTTGGGGAGAGCTTTCTTGTCAACAATGGGAGCAGTGTGCAACTTGCAAACCAACCAGTTGTGTCTAACACTCATCGATCCTAATGCCCACTACGACCCTATCCCAGTCAAGAAGCCACATACGATCTCCAGAAGAATTAACGATCCAGGAATCATTGCAGCTTGCCACTGTGGAGATGAGTACGAAACTGAATATTCAGAATCGATCGAGACTCACACAGCAACATCGATCGACAGCGATAACCAGAAATCGACCTACATACCACATGACGAATCAGTCTATAGTAATCTAGATGAGTTGGAGAATGATTACTACAACCCCACTATTGACGCTTACACGAGTATGAGGAAGACTTCGAGGAGGAACGAGCCATTGAGTACAGAGCCATCCTTGATGAGGAAGATAAACTCTTACACCATTTCTCTTGGAAAAGGACTGCACCATCGATCGACAGGACGAGCTTGCCATCGATCGACACTCAGCCTCAACAACGATGCCGAAAGGGAGCATTGACCGAGACTGCCTACTACAAATCGATCGACACTAATGTCAACCGTGTGCGAGACAGAGACTACTCGATTGGTAGTTGGGCAGATGAACCCCACCATGAGAGCTTTGCAGTAGAAACAGTAACCTACACCAGGAGCAGATAAACTACAAGATAGTTTCACAGACGAGGAACTGCTCAACATCCAAAAGCGCGATGATACAGATCAGATTCAAGCAGAAGCTGCTTGGGAAAGAACTCGATCGATCGACACTCGTCACCAGAAATCGATCGACAAGCTTCCTCAACAATCGATCGACACCAACAATACCAAGTCGATCGACAACCATCCAATACTGAAAACCACTGTAAGCGAAAAAGATAAATTAGATAACCAGTATCTAACCCCAAACAAATTTGGTATTTCAGGAACTCCAATGGTTTCACAAAAGCAATAGACGGCCACACACTACACGTATCTCGAGAAGATATCGCAGATATCCTTCAGACAGCCAATGGAGCAGACAATCTGTTCATGCATCAACGCAGCAACCGCGAACAGAAGATTACAAAGGAGTTCTATGACGCAGCTGGTGGCATAGAAAACAGCTTCAAACAACGATCTCGCAATACAACCCATCCATCGATCAACATAGAAGTTCCAACGGTCACCAGACAGCCAGAATTCAGCAGAAGAGCTTTTGACCCTTATGGTAACATGAAATTTTACTGGGAAGAGAAAGATGAGTATGGAGTCTACAGAGATGATCAAGAATTTGCCAGAGATCTAGATGGACACACCATCCCTGTTCACAACAAGGATATCAAAAGACTTCTGGAAAGAGCTTCAAAAGATGAGCCAGCCTACATATGTCTTTCTGAACATGCTAGCCAATTCACTCTGACAAAGTTGGTACCAGAGATCTACACCAAGGACGAGATCAATGAGATGTTCTATGGCATCTGTGGTGAACATGATAGGAACAAAGAAGCCTTCCAGATGAAGCTTGATGGTGTCTACTATCCACTGAATGATAGTATAAGTTGGCTAACTAATTGCATGGAGGAGATGAAGCTAGACATAGCCAGAATTCAGAACGCAACCGACGTTGCTCGACCTCCATCGATCGACAGCCGACACTCCCAATCGATCGACAGCAGATAATCACCATCGATCGACATACACCATCACACATCGATCGACAACCGCTTCGCCGCATAGATCGATATCAATCCGCCACGCCCACACACGATGAAGTCTCAACCAAATTTCTCCACCAAAGAAGAGATAGATCACTTGGTAGAAGGGATCTATAAAGCGCTGGAAACTTCAGAAGAGAGGCTTGATGGGAGATGTGATGACATCTACTTTCCAATGGACCTTACCATCAGTGCTTTAACCTCCAAGGTTGAAGCTATACAAGGGGAGTTGGTTGAGATTCAGAGTTACATTGCACGTCGACCAGAAGCATCGATATCGATCGACGGACGCATCAACAAATCGATCGACACCAACCATTCAGCATCGATCGACACCAACCATTCAGCATCGATCGACGGCTAGTACCAAAGACGACATCCGACATGTCCAACACACCTTACCATGGAAAGTAGATCTCAGTTGAAACCTATGCCACACTTACCAGAAATCAATTCAACCGTGAGAGTCTTGGTGTAAGATTGTAGAGGATTGAAAACACAACTGCAACAATGAAGGATAAATGGCGGAGAGGGGATGAAGCAATGAGAGACTTCACTGGTACATGGTTCAACAAGCGCAAAGGAGAGATGGATACTTGCTTTCCAACAAGTCCCAGTTCTCAACACTACTAGCCAAAACACCTCCAAAGTCAAGCTAAATGACTATAACAACGCGTTGAGTGGGAGGCAACCCACTATTAAGTAATATTTATTAAGTTTTCATTGATTTACTATTTATGTTAGTTTTTAATTATTGCAGGTCATAAAAAAAAAGACCAGAGTAGACGATTGCCATCTGTATCGACCGACGCGAACAAGTCGACATCGATCGACATTGCCTCACCTGCGTCGACCGACAACAACATCCTTGAATCGGTCGACATATATTCCGGTCTGGTATTTTGTTTCTACTTGTTACATTGAGTCCTTATGATTTATTCTTCACCATAACTCCGACTGAATTTACACTGGGGAGAGTGTAGTTTAAGTCTGGGGGGAGGTTTACTGATATTTATTTACTTATTAGTCTTATTAAAAATGTTTTCAAATTAAGTTATTATTGAGTCAAGAAAGGGATTATGAACTTATAGATTTTTCTAGATATCTAACCACTCTTTAGCACTATTCTAGACTTGCTGATTGCAGATAGTAGTAAGGTTTGCTTCATAAGAATTTCATAGGTAAAGGATTAGAACATGACTTGGTGGCTACAACCAGTAAGGTTTGCTTCATAAGAATTTCATAGGTAAAGGATTAGAACATGACTTGGTGGCTACAACCATTAAGACTTGCTTCACAAATAATTCTAGGATATATGTTAAAAAGAAGTGAACATGACTTGGTGGCAAACACCATTAAGGCTTGATTCATGGAAGCCTGTCCAATCTTGGTTAATGATCTTGCATATAAGTAGATTTTTAACCAAGAGAGAAAATTAGTAGAGAGAGAGGATAGAAACTAATGTTTACCTGCAGGTCTAGATACCTGTTTGAGAATCCTTGAATCCTGTGATCGATGCTCCCAAGGTAAATCCTTCACTTTTATTTTATGCTAAGAAATGAGGTTGGTAGAGGGGAATGAAAGACAAGATTATGCTAAGTTGTTGGCTAGATGAATTTGGTTGCTAAGCTAGGTATGATGTGCTTTTGTGATTAGGATTTCTTAGATGTGGATTGCAAAATTGTAGAGGTAATGATTTTAAATTTTAAATCATGTGAGTCTCTGCTGTTTTTAAAATCTCTTTCAGAAAGACTGCCTGTTTGTTTTGCTTGAGGACAAGCAAAAAGATAAGTCTGGGGGAGTTGATAGACTATGAATTTGACCCGTTTTCATCCATAGTTTATATGTTTTTTTACTAATATTTATATTATTATAGAGTCTATTTATTATATTTATAGATCATCAGCACAGTCGCCGGTGCATGCGGTACGGTCGGGGTGATCGGATGGGACGGTACAAACGTTCTGATCAGCACGATCCAATGGGAAATTATGATCAGCATGGACGGAATGATTAGATGGACTATCACAGGCAGCAAGACTGGCATGATCCGACATGAAAACCTCGGTTTGGTCGAGCTGGTTGACAAGAACGCCACCTTGGGCCGTATCCATGATCCGAGCTGGTCGATGCTCGATCTGGGTCACATCACAAAGTGTGCTTTCTTTGTGTGTCATTGTTTTATTGATAGATAGGAGAGAAGATCCAAAGTTATAATTTGTGATTGCAACTCCATTGATATTTATCTTATTTATTCTATGAAGTTTTTATACCTAACCATTGTTATGAATTGCTTAGCCATGTTTGAGTAGTTCTCTTGTTAGATTTTAGGGTTTAAATAGGTTAGAAGGGATTAGCCCCAACTATAGATTGCTGAGTT
>NC_027754.1:2520998-2522610 GCF_000695525.1 Brassica oleracea var. oleracea | reverse complement strand
TCTAGATTAGCTACCTAGAACTTGTCTTAGGATTGATTGATAAAATCCATAGCTAATTCTCATCCTGAAAACATTCTAATTGAACTTTGTTTCTTGCTATGAACAAGGCGAGAGCTTATCTAGTAAGCTTAGTAAGCATTCATTCAACCTGTGCATAAAGCTTAACTAGAGCGCGTCGATCGATATCACATTTGAATAATCGATCGACGGTGCAAAAGGTGTATCGATCCATACGCCCATTGGAATATCGATCGACACTTTCTATAGATCAATATAACGAGAGTTGAGATCATAGATCTAGTTAATAGTTAACAAGTCAATGCTCGCAAAGGCCTAAAGACTTGTTGATCAAATAGTTGAGCTTTACATTATCATGCATTCAACTCATTAGGCATCTATAGGATTATAATTCCAACTTTCCTGAATAAAAACTCTAAGTCTAGCTATTTCTTTTTTAAGCACCAAAACTCCAAAACTTGCTATTGAACAAATACTTGTTCAATATAAAACTGCAATTTACTTTTAAAACTCTTAAAACATCTTGCTTAACAAATCATATTAGAATCTCTAGGTTCCCTAGCTCCCTGTGAATTCGATCTCTAAGTACTACAACTCGACCTCTTATTTGAGAGAGTATAAATCACTCTTTAGGGTAATTTGAGTGGTATCACCAACCCTAGAAGCATCTATGTACACAGTGCAAGGTTTACCTTGTTCAGGTAATGCCAATACCGGTGTTGTGGTGAAAGCTTTCTTCAGTCTCTGAAATGCTTCCTCCGTTTCTTTTCCTCAGATGAACGAAACTCCTTTTCCAGTCAACTTCATCAGGGGCTTAGCGATCGAAGAAAAGTTCTGGACGAACTTTCGATAATACCCGGCTAACCAGAGGAAACTTCTTACCTCGGTTACCGATGATGGTCTTTGCCATTCCTCAATGGCTTTCACCTTTTCCGAATCTACAGAAACTCCTTCTCCAGACACTCGGTGGCCCAAGAACCCGATCTCTCTTTTCCAGAAAGAACACTTGCTGAACTTGGCATACAACTTTTGGTTCCGTAACCGTTCCAACACTAGCTTCAAGAGTGAGTTGTGCTCAACCTCTGTCTTGGAATATATTAAAATGTCATCGATGAAGATTATCACGAACTTGTCGAGATAATCGTGGAAGACTTCATTCATCAATCTCATGAAGGCCGCCGGTGCGTTAGAAAGGCCACAAAGCATTATGACGAACTTGTATTGTCCATAACGAGTTCTAAACGCAGTCTTCATGACATCACCTTCTGAAATTGGAATCTGATGATAGCCCGACGCCAAGTCGATCGTTGAAAACCAACTTGCTCCCCTTAGCTGATCCAACAACTCATCTATCCTCGGAAGAGGATACTTATCTATGATGGTGATATTGTTGATTCCTCGATAATCAATGCAAAGCCGCATGCTACCACTGCAAATAAGACCGGAGCTCCCCACGGGGATGAACTAGGTTTGATGAAACCTTTCTCCATTAAATCTTCAAGTTGTTTCTTCAAATCTGCTAACACTGCAGGTGCCATGCGGTAAGGAGACTTTGCTATCGGCTTCGCTTCAGGTTCCAAGTTAATTGTGAAAG
>NC_027754.1:2519913-2520958 GCF_000695525.1 Brassica oleracea var. oleracea | reverse complement strand
CAACGCTGCAAACACATCCTCGAACTCTTGTACTACCGCCATATCTGTAATTTCAACTCCATTGCTAGCGGGTTCTTCACTAGCAGTTACTGTTACCAGATACACTTCTCCGTCCTTAAGCAAATCTTCCACTCCCAAGGCAGCTACTAAAGACACAAACTTGCTTGGACTGATCCCGTAAAACACTATTTGTCGTTGCCCGTTCTCCTTGAACAAAATAAGACCTTTTCCACAATCTAATTGTGCCCGATAGCCTGATAACCAATCCATGCCCAAGATAACTTCATATCCTTTTAAGGGCACCACCAACAAATCTGCCAAGAACATCTTCTCGTAAATGACTAACGGAACTCTTCTGAGGCATTCTTTTGCTTGGAGGGTTTGGTCTTCAGGAGTCATCACAGCCACATCCATCCTGTCAATCACAAATGAACCCACAAACTCGGCAGATACCTCTGGGGCCACAAAGCTATGTGTTGCCCCCGAGTCGAACAATACATGTGTGGGACGCCCCGCAACATATAAAGTTCCTGCCACAACATCAATATATATCAACAACATAAAAATTATCCAATAGAAATTAACCAATCCATCACAAGCAATCACACAACACAAAATCAATCTAGTAATGTTAAAGAATCCAAATACTTGTGATGGGGCCCTTAGATGGGCCTGGAGGCTTAGTATCCTCTAGTTCTAAAGCTTAAAATCTACCTCCTATAGCTTGCCTTTTTGGCGCTGGTGCGATTGCAGGTGGAGCTGGAAGAGGATGAATAGTGATTGGCGTAGCTAAGATAGGACGATTGACGCTGCACTGGGTAGAGATGTGTCCTTTCTTTCCACACGTGTAGCATGTAGGATTGTATGAGTTTGACTGAAAGGATCCATGTTTCTTCCCGAAGCATTCACTTGACTTATGGCCTATCTTGCCACAGTTAAAACATTTTCATGTGAACAGAGATCGTCGACTTGTCCCTCCCGATTCCTTTTCCTTATCTTTACCCTTAAATGATCTTTGGTTTCCACCATACTTTCCTTCTTGATG
>NC_027754.1:2508346-2519666 GCF_000695525.1 Brassica oleracea var. oleracea | reverse complement strand
ATTCTTTTTTGAATGCCGCCCAAGTGGTGACCAGATGTCCTACTTGGCGATCCCTACTTTCCCACCATTCTACCGCGTCTTTGTCTAAGTAATACACCGCCATCTTCTTTTTAGACTCCTCAGAACACGTCAGGGTCTCAAAGTTTTTCTCCATAGTTCGAAGCCACTGGTCGGCTTCAAATGGATCTGTCCCTCCTTCAAAATGTGGTGTCTTCATATTCTTCAGGGCAGTTATCAACGGTAACATTGGTGTAGCCACTGTAGGTTGTGGTGGGATGACTGGTAGCGGGTGCACTTGAGGTTGTTGTAGTGACCTCGCTATCACGTCATGAAGCATCTTCAAAGTGTGGTCCATTCCTACTCCTTGTTGTGGTTGATCATGAACTTCTGGTTCAATCGGGTTGTTCCGCCTTATTGGTCTTGGTCCTTGGACACTTGACTTGCTATCATCTGTTTCTGGTCTTTTCCTTACAGTACGGTTTAATGGAAAGTTTTCTTCTGGTGGTATCTCTTGATCATGTCCAAACAAATTTTTGTTTCTTCCTACATTTTCTTCACTGGATCCTTGGTTGGTGTGCGCTAGTGTTTGCACCCTTCCCTCAGATTCATATCCCAGTCCTCTTCTTCTGGAAACTTTTTCTGTACCCAGCATCCAATCATGTCCTCCTTCACTCCTTCCCCTTCTTGCCATCTGCAATCCATGAACATGGAATTTCCTATTAAGAATACTAATTAAAATGGAACTCTCCTGGTTTCCTAACACATCTTTTGCGACACATTTGACTCGATAAACCATGAAAAGTACGTGATTGACCGCATGTTCTAAACCATGCTCTGATACCATCTCTGTAACACCCCCAAACCGTTTTTGGACATCGGTCAGTTAGCCAAGCAACAATCAAACAAGAACATGCCTGAACGACCTTCCTCTGCCAAGTCCGGAAGTGTTACGACGGGTTGAGAATAGACTTTCCAAGTCACAAACATAATTCTGTAACCCAAAATATCCATTCAAAACTCGTTTCCTCTAATCTTCGGCCTGAGGCTTTGCAACCCGTACCGAGTCATAGAGTTGTGTTAGGTTGGACTAACCTAATATCAGATTCAACACGTCAAGAATATAAAACATATTTTATTTCATATATGTAAAACATAAAGTTCCCAAGCCCAAAAATATTATACATATGGTCCATGGACGCAGCCGAAAGTAAAACATACATTCATATATCTTGAAAACGAGTCTTCAGCAAAAGATGTCCAATCTACACCAGCTCCTACAGTTCCACGAGCGCTATGGTCCTTTCTACTGGTCACCTGCAAAAGGAAGTGAGGAGTGAGTGAACTAGTTTCACTCAGTGAGCCAGGGTTCCCTATCTAGCATATACAACTACCCATCATTCTAAACCCAACCCCAAACACAAGCAAGACGGGTAGTTCAACAATCAATATTCAAGATCATAAAGCATGACCGATTTAAGCAATAAACCATTAAACCATAATAAATCAAAACACTCTTTATGAGTGTCGCATCAATCAACCATATATATATACTCCCAGGGCCCAACAGAATCATTCTTCCTCCACATAAGGGACACCAACAATCCCTTCACTATTACACCACACATGCGTAGGCGCTCGGGAATCGCCAGGTCATGGTCCTCAATCGGAATCGCCGTGCACCGGTCCTCTATCAGACTCGCCGGGGGCTGTCACATCCATGTGTGACACTCGGCCTTGGTGATCAAGCCAAGTTAAACCGAGCCCACCACTTTCCGGACCACGACCGGCTTAGTGGTACCATTTGAGGAAGCATTGACCTGCAAACTACTACTAGAACCACCACGAGGTTCTGACACAACAGTACCGACACGAGGTACACACCATAACAACATATAATAATCACACAATCACAATAACTCGGGTGCTTAGACTAGTCTTGCTATCCACTTAGCCCAGACATTGTCTCAAGCCTCGGATCCACAAACTGACACCTAGACCGGTCCGGCTTTCCTAGCTCGGAAGTCGTCTCTGATGTCAGGAACCTGCATTAAAAATTGTTAACAAAAAATTAACCCTGACTCACAGTGATTAAGCGATGTGGCTCGACTCTTTGATTCCGGATGTTGACCAAACCCCTTTTATCCCCTCCAAATCTTTGTCTTGGTACCGTGATGTTAAATCCCAAAACCCAACGTCAATGTCTTGAATGGACTGGTTTGGACTGATCAGAACTTGGAAAGAACATTCTTTCACCTCTGGACAGTCTTTCGGTACTTCCCAGCAGTTTATCGATCTTCGAAAATGTGTATACTTCTAAAGCACCTCACTCCTTTCTCTCTCTCTCTCTCTCTCTCTCTCTCTCTCTCTCTCTCTAACCCACGTTTTGGAGTGTCCTTGGTGTGTCTGAATGAGTGAAAATGAACCAGGGTAGCTGGGTATATATAGAAGTTGCTTATGTGTCGTCCTGCATGCTTCCGGCCGCATGCGTGGTGACACACGGGAGTCCACATGCCCTGTTGCATGCCTCCTTTACATGCCAGGAGACACTACCACGTCCACATGGCTCTCAGCATGTATGGGGTTCATGCGTCGCGACACACGGGCCACTGGATGTCAGCTCGCATGCGCTGTTAGCAGATACTGCGACACCTCGTGCTTCTACTTGTCAAGCTGCATGAAACACTCCTTCCTGTGGAGACACGTTGTGCTTTGTAGACAGATAGCTTGCTAAGTGATTGACACCACGTTCTGATCCCTTGCGTTGAGACACCTCGAGCTTCTCGTTCGATTTGCGCGATTTCAACCCTTTCGACATATTTTTGGCCCGTGATCAATCCCGAATATTTTTCCGTTCCCAATCTGATGAGCTAACTATTTTTCATAAACTCCAGACTAACTTTATCCTTGAGGATAAATATTTCCCGAGCCTTCGGCTTCCCCGGGAAATTCCATAATACCGAAATTAGGGTTTTTGTTTTTTTTTTAAAAGACGGGGTATTACAATCCCTTTCTAAATATACCATAAAATCCATGCAAAATGATGATCATCCATTCGTGGCAGTACTCTCCAAAAAAGATGATACATATTTGTAAAGAGAGAACCAGTGGGGAAGGTCGCATGGTTTGATGGTATCTGTGAGAGTGCCCAAACCTGTCTCGCTGGTGGACATTAGAAAAACACATGATTTGTTGATTCTTCTGGAGCTCCACATCTATCGCAAGATATGTCCCCTTGCATCCCTCTCGCCTTCAGATTTTTCTTTACCGCTATACATCCTGAGAGCAATTGCCGTAAGAAATGTTTCATTTTTGGTGGACATCGCACCTTCCAACAAAACGCTTTCAATATATCCACGTTGGGTCCAAAAAGTACTAATGGTTTTTCCCTATCTGGATAAACTCTTACTACTTGATATCCCGACTTTACCGTGTATTTTCCATTATTAGTAAAATGCCATCCATTCCTATCCACCACTTGAGTCCTACTCAATGGTATTCTTTCGATAATGTTCGCATCTTGTGGATCCACCAAACTTCTAATTACCTGAGAATTCCACGTTCGTGAATCTGAGTTGATGAGGGCGTCCACTGTAAGGTCAGAGTAACTGTTTTGTTGAATTTTGTTTGCTGGTCTCGGAGGAGTGGTTGGGAGCCATGAGTCATTCCATACGGATATGGATGACCCTGTTACCACCCTTTTAATTAGTCATTTGCTAACCAGAGATCTAGCAGATACAATACTCCTCCAGCCATATGACGAAGAGTATGAGCGGATCGGTTCCAGGGGTGAAGCATTCCTGTAATACCGTCCTTTGAAAACTCCAGAGAATAAAGTATTTGGCTTTTCTATCAATCGCCATAATTGTTTTGCAAGCATAGCCGTATTAAAATCAGTAAGATCCTTGAAACCCAACCCTCCCTCTTCTTTATTTATGCATAATTTGTCCCAAGATTTCCAATGCATGTCTTTTGTACTTCCTCCTGGACTCCACCAAAATTGTTCTACCGTACACGTCAATTTTTTCGCGGTAGCTTTTGGTAACCGATAAACATACATTACATGATTCAGCAAAGCTGTAACTACTGAATTTATAATCACCTCTTTTCCTTCTTTGGTAAAGAACTTAAAAGTCCAGCCATTTACCCTATTGTTCAAACGCTCCTGAACAAACCCAAAAACTTGTATTTTGGATCCACCCAAACTTTCAGGCAAGCCTAAATACGAACCCATTCCTCCTAAATTTTGTATTCCCAAAATATCTCTCAACTCTTGTCTACTATCCTCCTCAATCTTGTGTCCAAATTGTATGGAGGATTTTTGGAAATTTATTAGTTGACCCGATACCACCTCGTATTCCTTTAATATCCTGAGAATAGTTTGACACTCGTCTTTTTGAACCTTACAAAAAAGAGACTATCATCTGCAAAGAGAAAATGAGAAATTGGGGGACAAGCTCTAGCTACATTCATTCCCGTCAATTGTTTTTCTCGCTCCGCCTTCTTAATATTTGCAATCAAGGCTTCAGTACACATGATAAATAAGTAAGGAGATAAAGGATCTCCGTGGCATATACCCCTTTGTGGTATTATGAGACCTCTTGGTTGCCCATTTAACAATACCCGATAATGGACTGATGAAATGCTTCCACCATCAATTTGACCCAGTGAGAATCAAATCCCATCCTTTGTAGTAGGGTCTGGATAAAAGCCCATTCAACCCTGTCGTATGCTTTTCTCATGTCTATTTTAATTTATATGTATATATAGTTAATATTTTTATATATTTGGGTACCTGTTCGGTTTTCGGTTCGGTTCCGGTTCACTTCGGTTATTCCGGATATAGAAATATAGGAACTGTTTGGATATTTGAGAGTTTCAGTCCAGTTCTGGTTTTGGGTATTCTGGTTCGCTTCCGGTTTTTTTGCCCAGGCTTGTATATATAGTTAGATTTCTGTTTATTGTCTATTTTTCTAGTTAATAAAAGAGAAAGAAAATATATTATATGTAGAATTACTTTTAAGTCTATATAATGTAAATATATGATTATATATATTTAATTTTTAAAAAATAAAAAACCCGTTTCGACCGGTTGAACCGATACAACCAGTCAACCAATAGCTATACCGAATGGGTGTGTTCGGTTTTCAAAACATTGAGAAAAGGCAATTGAAATGCGGAAACAAGGGATAAGAAGAAATGATATGATTATTCTTCTCATATATGCGATTTTGTGAATGAAACTTCTCATCATGATCAAAACAAAATTAGATAAAATAAATTTTAATGTAAAAATAGAGAAACCCACCAGTAATTAAGAAACCGTTTCGAAAGTGAGAAGGGGGCAGAAAAATGGACATCTTTGCTTACAATAAAAATTCAACATAAAATCAAAGTTCTCAAGATGCACAAAAGTGGCCTAAGGCCGAATCAAACCTCGGTGAAATTGAAGATAGCGCTGTTGGATTAAGCTTGAAGATTACTTGAGTTATAAGTCATTATTCTAATCCCTGAGTTATGGAATTAAGAATATATTTAGGAGTTATCTAGATATATTACCTATTAGGATTAGGAACTAATAATCTCTATATAAGAAGATGAAAGTGTGTTGCATAGCTTATGAGTTAAGAGATTAAGAGAGCTTAAGTTTTGAGTTATTTTCTTGAGCATTAATAAAGAGAGTTATTCTTTATACTTGGTTTTTTCAATTCACAAAGTTCGATTTTCACATTCATAAGTTCACGTTCTATATTTGGTATCAGAGCCAAACAGAGAGATGGGAGATATCGTGACAGCTACGGATAGACCTAAAGGAGGGGGTTCTTCTACGATCAAGTGCCATATGCTCACGACGACGAATTATACAGTCTGGGCAATGCGTATGAAGATAACTCTCGAGGTGCATAAGGTCTGGGACACTATAGAGGATGAGTTAACCGAAGGAGACAAGAATGATATGGCTATTGCGCTTCTTTTCCAATCGATACCCGAGACTCTTATCCTGCAGGTTGGTGAGCTACATACGGCAAAGAAAGTTTGGGAAGCCATTAAATCTAGGTATGTAGGAGCAGAGAGGGTTAAGGAAGCTCGTTTGCAAACCCTAATGAATAAATTTGATAGGCTAAAGATGAAACATAAGGAAACAATCGATGAGTTCGGTGGTATATTATATGAAATCTCGTCTAAATCAGCCGCTTTAGGAGTAACCATTGAAGAACCTAAATTGGTAAAGAAGTTCTTATCAAGTCTCCCTCGGAAGAAGTACATACATATCGTGGCATCTCTTGAGCAGGTCCTAAACCTAAATACCACAAGCTTTGAAGACATCATGGGACGTCTTAAAGATTACGAGGAACGCATAGCCGAAGACGAAGAGGATCCTCAAGAAGATCAAAAACAACTAATGTACACAAACATGGAGCCTCAAGCAAACCAATCAAACGGAGGGTACAATGATTTTCAAAACAAAAGTCGAGGTGGACGTGGTTCGTGGTATAGAGGACGAGGTCACGGTAGAGGAGAAAGAGACACATCGAGAGTCATGTGTTATAGGTGTGACAAACTTGGTAATTATGCATCAGATTGTCCAGATCGATTGCTCAAGCGGCAAGAGACCGAAGAAAACAAAAGCGAAACTCATGATGGAGATGAGCTAATGATGCATGAGATTGTTTATCTCAATGAAGATGGGATTGTGCCAAGTAAATACGATGCTAACCTAACTGGAGACAACGTCTGCTATCTTGATAACGGCGCTAGTAATCACATGACAGGTGATAAGAGGTACTTTAGGATATTAGATGATACTATCACCGGAAAGGTCAAGTTCGGAGACGACTCACGGATAGATATCAAAGGAAAGGGGTCCATAGAGTTTATTGATCGAAACGGTGAATCAAGAACGATGACAGAAGTTTACTATATTCCCGACTTGAATAGTAATATCATCTCTCTTGGTCAAGCCACAGAGTCAGGTTGCGATGTCAGATTACATGGTGAGTACTTAACCATGCACGATCGCGATGGAAAGTTACTTGTTAAAGCACTTAGAGCGAGAAACAGACTCTACAAGGTTCGTATGGGTCTAAAGGAGGACTTGTGCTTATATTCATCGTCAATGGGAGACTGTAACATGTGGCATTCGAGACTCGGACATGGAGACAAAAAAGCATATGATTCAATGTGACCTTGTAAAAGACATACCGCAAGTGAAGTTCGAAAAAGAAATCTGCGGATCATGTATGCTTGGGAAACAAGCAAGACAGGCGTTTCCTAAATCAACATCATATCGAGAAACAAAGATATTTGATCTTATACATGGAGATTTGTGCAGTCCTATGTCACCAAAAACAGCGGCTGGAAACTTGTATATCTTTGTTCTCGTGGATGATCATTCGAGGTACATGTGGTAAATATTGCTCAAAGAGAAGAGTGATGCTTTTATAAAGTTTAAAAGGTTCAAAGAGATAGTAGAACGAGATTCAAAAGCAAAGATCCAAACCTTCAGAACCGATAGAGGCGGAAAGTTTGTATCACGAGAATTCAACTCCTATTGTGAAGATTCATGAATCAAGAGACACCTTACGGCTCCTTACACTCCGCAACAAAACGGAGTGGTTGAGAGACGCAACATAACGTTAATGGAGATGACTAGGAGTATCTTGAAAAACATGAGGATTCTGAACTTCCTATGGGGAGAGGCGACACGACATTCTACCTATCTCTTAAACAGAATTGGTACGAGATCACTAAAAGACTGACTCCATATGAATCATTGAAAGGGAATAAGCCTAACATAAGTCACCTGCGTGTTTTCGGTTGCATCGGGTACACAAAGGTAGTGACACCACACTTGGAGAAGCTTGACGACAGGTCAAGGTTACTGGTCCATTTCGGTACGGAACCAGGTTCAAAAGCATATCGAATGCTTGATCCTATGACACGAAAGATTGTGGTGAGTCGTGATGTGGTCTTTGACGAGACAAAAGGATGGAACTGGAGTCAAAACTACAATGAAGAAACCAGAGTAGGAGATTTTAAGATTACATTTGGAGAGTTTGGTAATCATGGGATAGAAGAGGATGACTCTGAGAGAACTAAGAAGGAAGAAAATGGCGAGAAGACCAGTGAAGATAACAAAAAAGAGTTGATAGATCAACCAGAGATCGATGAGGACGTTGAGGAAGAAGAAGAAGAGATCGCTCCAGTGCTAAGACGATCTCAGAGACAGGTATTTACACCAAAATACCTTGACGATTACATCCTACTTATCGAAGAAGAAGAGCTACTTCTCAACCTGATCAATCATGAGCCTAGAAAATCTCAAGAGGCACAAGAAGTAGAGGAATGGATTAAAGCTTGTGGAGAGGAGATACAATCCATAGTGAAGAATGGAACTTGGGAACTTGTGGATCTCCCAAGAGGTACTAAAGCTATCGGCCTGAAGTGGGTATTTAAACTTAAGAGAAACGCAGATGGCAGCATCAATAAGTATAAGGCTCGACTCGTGGCGAAGGGGTATGTACAAGAATACGGTGTAGACTTCGATGAAGTCTTTGCACCTGTGGCCCATATAGAAACAATTCCTCTCCTCATCAGTTTAGCGGCTTCAAGGGGATGGGAGATTCACCATCTTGACGTCAAGACGGTGTTTCTCCATGGAGAGTTGAAAGAAACCGTGTACATCACGCAGCCTGAAGGTTTCATAATCAAAAGATCTGAAGAGAAAGTCTATAAGTTAAAGAAAGCTCTGTATGGACTTAGGCAAGCGCTTAGAGTTTGGAACAATAAGCTTAATCAGATTCTAAAAGAATTGCAGTTCACTAAGTGTTCGAAGGAACCATCAGTATATCGAAAGGAAGTAAATGGAGGCCTTCTACTTCTTGCAGTCTACGTAGATGACTTATTTGTCACGGGTACAAGTGCTGATATGATCAAGGAGTTCAAAAAGGAGATATCAAGTAAATTTGAGATGAGTGATATCGGGAAGCTATCTTATTATCTCGGAATAGAAATTCATCAGCATGAAGAAGGTATAACTCTTGATCAAAGACGTTATGCATCCAGGATTCTAGAGGAAGCAGGTATGAAGAACTGTAACTCGTGTCACATACCAATGGAGGCAGGACTGAAACTTTCAAAAGTGTTGAAAGAAGAAGAGATCGATGCTACTGGCTACAAAAGGAATGTCCGATGTTTATGTTATTTACTTCATACTCGACCTGATCTATCTTACTGTGTTGGGGTCTTGAGTAGATATATGCAAGCACCGAGGGCATCACACGCGGTAGCTATGAAGCAATGCCTAAGGTACCTGCAGGGAACTACGTCATATGGGATCACATTCACTCGTGGACGTCCAAAACCGATGAAGCTAATATGATACAGTGATAGCAGTCATAATGTTGATGAAGATGATTGAAGAAGTACTACAGGGCACATATTTTTCATTGGTGAAAGTCCTATTACTTGGTGTTCGCAGAAACAAGAGACAGTCGCCTTATCTTCTTGTGAAGCAGAGTTCATGGCAGGGACTGAAGCAGCTCGTCAAGCCATCTGGCTACAAGACTTGCTCGCTGAAATCATGGGAAATAAGTGTGAACGAGTGGTAATCAGAATTGATAATCAATCAGCGATTGCTTTGACTAAGAATCCAGTGTTTCATGGTCGAAGCAAACATATTCGTACTCAGTTTCATTTCATAAGGGAATGTGTAGAGAAAGAGCAAATTGAAGTGGAGCACATACCCAGGCAAGAACAAAAGGCTGACATCCTAACAAAGGCACTTGCAAGAATCAAGTTCAAGGAGATGAGAGAACTCATAGGAGTTCAAGATGTAGAGAAGAATGACTTCAAGCTTAAAGGGGAGAATGTTGGATTAAGCTTGAAGATTACTTGAGTTATAAGTCATTATCCTAATCCTACCGAGTTATGAAATTAGGAATATATTTAGGCGTTATCTAGATATACAGTAGAACCTCTATAAATTAATACTCGATAAATTAATAATCTCTTTAAATTAATACATTTTGTCAGTCCCAATTTGGGCCGGTTCAAAATTTGATACAAATCGATAAAATAATAAGATAATGTTTTTTTTAGGAAATTCTATGTAAATATATGGTCCCATTAAAATTATAAATTAATAATTTATATGTATACATATTTTATATAAGTAAGAACCTATTATTATATTGTTTTTTTATATTCACAATGAAATTATCTTTATATTTCCTTAACACTTAATATATTTTTGATGAGATTTAGTAATATTATATGTAAAATATATATTGTATACATCAAATAATATAACAAAAATAATATAAATGTCAAATTTCAAAAAATAACAACTAATGTCTATACACTAAAATCAAATATTTTTTTTTATCTTAGAATAAATATATTTTAAAATAAGAAATCTAAATATGGAAACTTTTATAAATTAATATCTCTATAAATTAATAAAATTTTAAAGTCCCAACATTATTAATTTATAGAGGTTCTACTGTATTACCTATTAGGATTAGGAGCTAATAATCTCTATATACGAAGATGCAAGTGTGTTGCATAGCTTTTGAGTTGAGAGCAGAGTCGTGCTCAATATGTTACAAGAAAGGCAATTTCTTTAGGCCCCCAACTTTCATCCTATATTTTGGGGCCCCTATTTTAATATTTCAATCAAATTTTTATAATTTTATAGATAAAAATTTCTAATTAGCTTTGATATATGCAATATTTTTGTTGCTATAAATTTATTTACGGGCACTATCTATATATTTTGTGGGAATCAAAATTCGTACTGTTGATTTCCGTTTAAATAAGGAAAGTAGGAGAACCCTAATTTCCTAGAGGTCCCGGATATCTGCTAATACCACACGCCAAGCAATCAGAACACGAAATAAAGACGAAAAAAGATAAGAAATCGAAAAGAGAGTAAAGTAGATCTTATTCCGAATTCGCGTTTGAGCGTTACAACAAGGTCAGAGCCTGGGCTACGAGAGCTATCGGCGAGATTCCTAGTTCTAAAACCATAAAGCTGCTAAACCTAATTGAGTCGCAGCTGGAATAACAAAAACGGAAAATTGCTTAAATTGCTCTAAGTGCTAAATTTGCTGTGTCTCGAATCCTCCTTTGCCTCTCACCTAGAACTCCTTATATACTTGCTCCTAGGTCGGTTTGCGCCTTTCCCCTTCTGCCCTTAAGCCGTCATAGCTCAAAAATGGAGATATTCCAATTTTCCTGATCTTCGTGATTATCTTCGGAAAATTCACATTTATACGCAGAAACTTGACATTTATCTTGCCTTACGAACCAAGCATAAACC
>NC_027754.1:2507942-2508322 GCF_000695525.1 Brassica oleracea var. oleracea | reverse complement strand
CTTCGAGTGATGAGAAACAAAGAATGGTTTAGCCATGGCCTACGGGAGATAGCATTGAAGAGCGGACGAGAATGCATGGATTCGTGTCGTATCGACGTTTTGGGAAAGTTCGGTCGCTACGTAGCGACAAAGCTTGGCTTGAGCTTGGTCGTGTGCATGCTCGGTCTCTACGTAGCGACTGAGCCGTGTGTGTGCTCGGTCGCTACGTAGCGACCGAGCCGTGTACGTACTCGATCGCTACGTAGCGACCGAGCTTGGCTTGTGCGTGGTCCGATGGCCATACTTGAGCTTGTCCGTGGCAGATTTGGATACATGTCCGTCGCCTCCGGACAATCGATATTTAGTGGTTCGATTGAGATTAGAACAAGATTTTACCGCAA
>NC_027754.1:2489174-2506248 GCF_000695525.1 Brassica oleracea var. oleracea | reverse complement strand
TATTTAGTGGTTCGATTGAGATTAGAACAAGATTTTACCGCAAGGCTCTTTGTGAAGATTCTTTTTACGAAGAATAACTTTTGTGAAAAATGTTTACGCTGATTTTTACGGAGATTTGGAAATTAACTTCGTCGTAACCATTTTCAACCCCAACAGTTAGCCTCCCAGCCCGTTAGAATCGTAGATTACGATGAGATTGTAGCGTGCGGTTTGGCGATTTAGGCAAGATAGGCGTGTTGGACGAAGTTTATATCCAGAGTTTCGCGGAAGAATATTGATGAAGAAATATATATATAATAAATCGAAATCCTAAACTCATACCTCTATAAGTAGTGAGCCCCCATCTTCATTCCCTTCTCACATTTCTTTCTTTCCAAACTCTCTCTAGCTTCTTGCCTCACTTTTAGCTCTCAAGATGTCTTCCTTCCAAAACGACAAGAAGAGTTCTGATGCTGAGATGGCAGAGGCCTCCTCCCAGGCGCCGGAGTCAACCCCTTCTGACAACGCTCCGGCCTGTGTCGCCGGCTTCCTCTCTTTCCGAGAGAAGATGGCTCGTCGTAAGGCTGAGATAGAAACGGCCCCTGCCGACGCCGAGCTTCCATCCTCTTCCGTTCTGGTCGTCGCTCCGACTCACGAACCCGAGGTTCAGGTCCCGTAAGGTACGGGAGCGCAAGTCGAAACGGACGTTCCGTTCGTGCCAGACGCTTTGGCTCAACCTTCTGGATCGTCTACGACTCCGATCCTCATTGAGAGCAACGAAAAGGCCACTGAGTCGATGCCTCATCCTCCAGCTAAGGAGGAAATCGTCCTGGCATTGCGTGCTCCAAGCGCTACTCCGGTTGTTCAACCAAAGGGCCGGAAGAGAAAGTGCGTCAGGGGCAACGACGGGGAATCTTTGCAGCAGGAAGGCTCGAATCTGTCGTCCGGATTCCGCGGAAAGGTTCGTTCTTCACTTAGAGCCTGAGGTTTGTTAGCGTGAGGTTTTGTTTAGCCCTGTTTTGCTCCTCATCTCTAATTGTTTTATCTCATCTCGCAGTTTGTGTCGCTGATCGATGGGATGATCAGCGAATGCGGTTTTGGAGGTAAGTAGATGGTGCAGAACAAAGCTTACGAGTTGTCATCTCATGTCTTTCTCCTAAGTGGGATGCTATATTCGTGGTCCGTTCCGACAATTTTCAGCAAAGTCTTAACTTCGTGGGATTTCTGAGGACGTTGAATATAAGCATAGAGGCATGCTTTAGGATCTCGTATCTTTTGATATCATACCTTAAGATTTTAAAGAACAGTGTGTTGGGTTTAGGGCAAGACGTAGGTTTACTTTTGGTTTTAAGGGGTGCGACGACTAATTCGACTTACGTATCCCCTTACAGTTTCGACCTGATTCCATACCGATTTAAAGTCCGCGATAGGTTTTCGGCTTATATGACTTGTCTGGTTGGAATCAAGCATCTCTCCAAGGACAATTTTTAAGTCTCCTGGAAGTGCTGACCAAAATTTCGGATTTCTTTTATAGCGCTATTATCCTTGTGTCAGATGTATAAGAGTCATCTTTGTGAGATGGCTTAGTCTGTTTATGACGTTGCATCATTGGATCGAAAGTGGTGAAGGTTCGACGAACCGTGGAGTCGAGGAGGCCATGGATGCGCTCCGCGTAGAGTTCCAGACCCGTTTGTCGAAGATCTCCGATTTCCTAGGCTCCCTCGAGTGCATTCGCAGAAGGGATATGTCCCTGGCGACCGTCGATGGTGGGATGGCTGTGGTTCAGGCCCTTCAGGGTGAAACCCCTTCGTCCTTACAGGCCGAGGAGGCCAGATTGTCCGCTTGCAAGGGAGTTCTGGCAACCGTGGACGAGAGTTTCGACCTTATCTTGGCTGACCTAAAGTCCGTGTGTTTCCTTCTGACTTGTTCAGAAGACCCAGAGGAAGTGGATGGTGCAGAAGGAAGCTGACGAGTTGTCATCTCATGTCTTTCACCCAAGTGGAATGCTATATTCGTGGTCCGCTTCGAGAATTTGCCGCAAAGTCCTAACTTCGTGGGATTTCTGAGGATGTTGAATATAAGCATAGATGCATGCTTTAGGATCTCGTATCTTTTGATATCATACCTTGAGATGTTAAAGACCAATGTGCTGGGTTTAGGGCAAGACCTAGGTTTACTTCTGGCTTTAAGGGGGGCGATGACTAATTCGACTTACGTATCTTGTTACAGTTTTGACTTTATTCCATACCGATTTAAAGTTCGCGATAGGTTTTCGGCTTATATGACTTGCCTGGTTGGGATCGAGCATCTCTCCAAGGACAATTTTTAAGTCTCCTGGAAGTGCTGACCAAAATTTCGGCTTTCTTTTATAGCGCTATTATCCTTGTGTCGGATGTATAAGAGTCATCTTTGTGAGATGGCTTAGTCTGTTTAGGACGTTGGGAGTTCGATGTGATCAGCACCGAACTTGGTGGTTGGATCTTCGCGAAGAATATTTGTTTGAGAAGATGTTAATGCGTATGATAGTTCCCTTTTTGAGACCAGGATTTCGTATATGCGATGTCTGGCGGGAAATAGTTTCTTAGGCATTTTTTGCGACGTCTCACAATGCCAAAGGTTTATTTTTCCCTAGTGACTGGTAGGTTTGCGAGTTTTTTTAGGACTCAAATATAATTTTTGGATCAAAGATGATCGTACGGTTTTGTGGTATTGTTGCGTTGGAAAAGTTTCGAAAATATCGAGTGTTGTGTCAGATGTTTTGAACTTGGGAGTATACGAGTATACTTACCCGCCCCCGCCCTCTTTTTTAGAGAGAGGGACAGCTGAATTTGTCTTTCGACAAACTGCCTACGTACCCCTTTCGGAGATCAACCCATCTCGTAGTTCAGTGGTTTGCGAAGTGATTTGTTTAGCGATAGTATTTTTTGAGATGCATTGCATTCCAAGTTCTTGGAATTTTTACGCCTTGCATGTTGGCTATCTCGTAGGAACCTGGTCGAACTACTTTTATGATCTTGTAGGGTCCTTCCCAGTTTGCTCCTAGTTTTACCACGTTTCGTTCTGCGGTGTTTTGGAAGACTTTGCGCAGAACTAAGTCTCCTTCGTTGAATCGGCGATTTCGAACGTTGGAGTTATAGTATTTTGCACATGCGTGTTGATAATTTTGAATTCGGACGAGCACTCGATCCCGATTTTCGTTGATGAGGTCGAGATTGTCTAGGAGCATGGCGTTGTTGAGCTCTTCTCGTTCAGGCAGTAATCTTCTTCGAACCCCGGGAAATTCAACTTCCGCGGGAATCATGCATTCTGTCCCGTATAGAAGGGCCAGAGAACTCCCTCAAGTTCCTCCACCCACCTGCCTTTTTTAGCGTCTAGGCGTTTCTTAATTCCGTCTAGAACGGTCGTATTGATTGTCTCGGCTTGACCGTTGCATTGTGGATATCTGGGATTTGATTTGTTTAATTGTATCTTCCATTTTTCGTAGAATGCTTCGAACCGGGTGGAGATGAACTGTGATCCGTTGTCAGTCACGATCTCATAAGGAACTCCATGTCTACAGATAATGTTTTTCTATACGAAATTTTTGACCTGGACATCTTTTATGCTTGCGTATGATTCTGCCTCCACGCACTTTGAGAAGAAATCAGTGGGGACTAAGAGAAAACGCTTTTACTTTGAATTGTGAAGGGGTCCGACGATGTCCATAGCCCAGCGCATGAAGGGAAATGGCGATGTGATGGAAGAAAGAACTTCTGCTGGTTGTCGGATGGTCGGAGCATGCCTTTGGCATTTTTCGCATTTTCGTGCGAATTTGTCACAATATCCGATCATCGTCGGCCAGTAGTATCCGTGGCGTTTGATTTTCACTGCAAGTGACCTTCCACAGGCATGGTTTCCGCATGATCCAGAATGGACTTCTTCCATGACTTTTCTCGCCTTTTCTCCTTCCAAACACGTCATGAGCGGTCCAAAAAATTTCCACTTGTAAACTTCCCGGTCAACCGTCACGTAACGCGCGGCTTGGGTTCGGATTTTGCGGGCTTCCCATTTTCCGAGGGGTAATTTTCCGTTGATGATGTAGGCTCAAATCGTTTCTAGCCATGGCGTATCACAGCCGTAGTTGGATTGTTCTGATCTCTCTTATGGCTGTACCGCGATCTCCTCTACATCGTCGTCTTGATACCCGATGAGGTTGATAATGACTGGTGGTCCGATACTCGGGTGTTCGATGAATTCAACCGGAATTACTCTTTTAAGCCCTGGGTCTAAACTTGACGCCAGGGCCGCGAAGCGTCGGCTTGGACATTTTCGGAGCAGGGGATTCGTGTGAGAGCGAAACAGTCAAAATCTTGAGCTAGGTTTCAGACCAGTTTGAGATATGCATCCATTCTTTCATCCCTTGCTTTGTATTCTCCGCTATATTGACTTGCGACTAGTTGTGAATAACAGTAGGTGTGGATGTTGCGTATCTTCAATCCGTGACCCAATCGTAGCCCTGCAATGAGCGCTTCGTATTCGGCCTCGTTGTTGGACGCGTGGAATTCTAGCCTAAGCGATTGTTCTAGGATTTCATTGGTCGGTGACGTGAGGCTAATTCCGTTGCCCGATCCTTGCTTAGGCGAAGATCCGTTGACGCGAAGGACCCACGTTGAATTTGGTTCCCTGTTAGTCATGGTTCCCGTCGGTAGCTCTACCAGAAAATCTACAAGTACTTGGGATTTTTCACTCGTTCTTGGTCGGTATTCTATATCGTACTCACTTAACTCGACTGCTCATTTGGCTAGTCTGCCCGACTGGCTCGTAGTATGCAAAATCGTCCGCAGAGGGAATGTCGTGAGGATGACGATCATGTGGGATTGGAAATACGGTCTGAGCTTTCGTGCCGATGTTACAACTGCGTATGCTAATTTTTCCATTAGCGGATACCCTGACTCAGCATCTAGCAAAGTTTTGCTTACGTAAAAGATGGGTTTCTGTTCACTGCGCTCATCTCTGATCAGGACGCCGCTTACAGCCGTTGCCGATACTGTGATATATAAGAACAAGGGTTCTCCTTCGACGGGTTTTGCTAGAACCGCAGGAGTGGCCAAGTAGCGTTTTAGCTGTTGGAAAGTGTTTTCACACTCTTCTGACCATTCGAATTGTTTGTTCCCCCGTAGGATATCGTAGAAAGGTAAGCATTTGTCTGTTGATCGTGAGATGAATCGGTTAAGTGCTGCGACTCTCCCGGTTAATCTCTGTACTTCCCGCTTGTTTTTGGGCGAAGCCATCTCGATCAGTGCATCAATCTGTTTTGGATTAGCTTCGATACCGCGGTACGTGACTAGATAACCGAGGAATTCACCTGATGCTACGGCGAATCTACATTTTGCCGGGTTAAGCTTCATGTTGTGCAAGTTCAGTCGCGCAAAACATTCATCAACTTGATCTTCCGCATGGAGGGATTTGACGAGCATGTCGTTGATATAGACCTCCATAGTTTTACCGAGTTGTTCGGAGAACATCCGGTTCACGAGTCGTTGATAAGTTGCGCCGGCGTTTATGAGGCCAAAGGGCATCACCTTGTAGCAGTAAGTTCCGCGATCTGTAAATGCAGTTTTTTCACTATCGTCAGGGTTCATCATAGTTTGATTGTAACCCAAGAAAGCATCCATGATGGATAAAAGTTCATTTCCCGCTGTTGCTTCGACCAATCGATCGATGTGTGGCAAGGGGAAGCTGTATTTTGGACAGGCTTTGTTAAGGTCAGTGAAGTTAACACAGACTCGCCACTTTCTGTTTTTCTTCTTGACCACTACAGGGTTGGCGAGCCAGTTTGGGTACCTCACTTCTGTTATCGATCCGACTTTAAGCAGTTTTTTGACTTCGTCGTTGACCGCAGTAGCGCGCTCTGGTCCCTACTTTCGTCTTTTCTGTTTAACTGGTTTGAAGGTTGGATCGATATTCAGCTCGTGGCAGGTTATGTTGATGTCAATCCTTGGCATGTCTTCCGCAGCCCAGGCGAACGCGTGGAGATTCTTTTTTAGACAAGCTATGAGCTTAGTCCTTAAAGGTTCATGGAGGTTGGCTCCGATCTCAATGCATCGTTCGAGGAATGCTTCGTCAAGACATACTGATACTACGGGTTCGCAGGTTGGATCGCGCTTTTCTTCTAGAATCTCGACTTTCCGCAATTGCCAGAAGAGTTCTGCCGAATCTTGTTCTTGGGCTCTTTTGTCGGAGGCCAACTTTTTCCTAGGAGTGGTCTCGGAATCTGATTTTTTTCGTTTTAGTTCTGCGGCGAAGCAGACTTGTGATACCCTCGAGTTTCCCCAAATCGTCTCGATTCCGCGAGCGGTTGAGAACTTGAGGCAAAGATGGTACGTCGATAGAATTGCCTGCATAAGATTCAACCACGGTGTGCCCATGATTACGTTATATGACGCAGGTCTGTCGACAACAAGTAACTCTGTGATTTTTTCGTAGTTCCAGCTTTGACTATGAGGTTAATTGACCCGAGAGACAAAGTGGTCTCCCCTGAGAGTCCTACTAGCGGGCTTGGGTTTTCCGCGATTTCGGATGGGTCAATCTTCATCCTTTCTAGGGTGTTTTTGAAAATAATATTAGCCGAGCTTCCAGTATCGATTAGGATTCTTGCGATGTCGATGTTCTGAATCGTCAACTCGATGACAAGGAGGTCGTTGCGAGGTTTGTTCTGGTTGACCGTTGCTCTGCACTTAAAAGAGATGATGTCTGTATCCATCGAGTCTCGTATGTTCTTTCCATCGTCAATCGTCATGTCTGATCGAGCGTGTTGTGGCTGAGAGTTAGATTGATCCGTACTCCCTATCCTTTTAGCGCCAAACTGTGGGAACCGAAATTCGCACTGTCGATTTCCGTTTAAATAAGGAAAGTAGGAGAACCCTAATTTCCCAGAGGTCCCGGATATCTGCTAATACCACACGCCAAGTAATCAGAACACGAAATAAAGACGAAAAAAAATAAGAAATCGAAAAGAGAGTAAAGTAGATCTTATTCTGAATTCGCGTTTGAGTGTTACAACAAGGTCAGAGCCTGGGCTACGAGGGCTGTCGGCGAGATTCCTAGTTCTAAAACCCTAAAGCTGCTAAACCTAATTGAGTCGCAGCTCGAATAACAAAAACGGAAAATTGCCTAAATTGTTCTAAGTGCTAAATTTGCTGTGTCTCGATTCCTCCTTTGCCTCTCACCTAGGACTCCTTATATACTTGCTCCTAGGTCGATTTGCGCCTTTCCCCTTCTGTCCTTAAGCCGTCATAGCTCAAAAATAGAGATATTCCAATTTTCCCGATCTTCGTGATTATCTTCGGAAACTTCACATTTATCCGCGGAAATTTGACATTTATCTTGCCTTACGAACCAAGCATAAACCGTCATAAGGCTTATGGGTTTTCGGTTAAGAAATCGTAAGTGGGCTTCGAGCTTCGAGTGATGAGAAACAAAGAATGGTTTAGCCATGGCCTACGGGAGATAGCATTAAAGAGTAGACGATAATGCATGGATTCGTGTCGTATCGACGTTTTGGGAAAGTTCAGTCGCTACGTAGCGACCGAGCTTGGCTTGAGCTCAGTCGCTACGTAGCGACCAAGCCGTGTGCGTGCTCGGTCGCTACGTAGAGACCGAGCCGTGTATGTACTCTGTCGCTACGTAACGACCGAGCTTGGCTTGTGCTTGGTCCGATGGTCATACTTGAGCTTGTCCGTAGCCGATTTGGATACATGTATGTTGCCTCCGGACAATCGGTATTTAGTGGTTTGATTGAGATTAGAACAAGATTTTACTGTAAAAAATGTTTACGCTGATTTTTACAGAGATTTGGACATTAACTTCGTCGTTACCGTTTTCGACCCCAACATATTTCTTATTATGCTATTATAGAATTTAATATTTTAAAATTTCATATGTATTCCTAAAATATTTTTTGTAACAGAATTTTTTTTTGATCAGGTAGTTTTATTTTCAATAATACATTTTTAAGTTGCCTTTTAGCCTATCTAAATCAACATATATTTAATTAAATATTACTAATCGTGTTAGATAATTTTGAATATTTATATATATGTTTTTACTTTTTGTTTAGAAAACTGAATAGCTTATATAATTTTTAAGAAATTTTATGTTGGGTTCTTCATATATATATTTATAAATATTAAATATATGGTTTTGTAGAGTTTTATGTGATAAATGTTTATTACTAAATTATGGGGAAAATTATTTTCGCCTTAGGCCCCTCAACACCTAGGCACGGCACTGGTTGAGAGATTAAGAGAACTTAACTTTTGAGTTATTTTCTTGAGCATTAATAAAGAGAGTTATTCTTTATACTTGGTCTAGTTCAATTCACAAAGTTCGAGTTTCACATTCATAAGTTCGAGTTCTATAAGCGCGTAGAAAATGTCTTTGGTATATGGCAGCGACATCATCATAAATCAACCATCCTTCAGTGGATCATTGAAAATCACAGCCATCTCGTCTCCCACAATGGCAATTTGCAGATTGAAATTGGCCATAGATTCAACGTGGACACGAATGATTCAAGATTCTCTCGTTTCTTTTGGGAAAGAATGATCAGATGATTACTTTCTTCAACGATAATGAAGATATGTTTCCATATATAAGTATGTATATGAGTATCTAAACCGTCAGTCTCTCAATAGGTTAGCTTAACCGGTTTTGGTTAGCTAAGGGTCACGTGTATTATCACGTGAGTTGAGAGTTGTACATCGATGATATATAAGTCGTTCTATCTCAACTCTAGCTCGAGCTGATACAGAGTGATAAGTGAGAAGAAAGCGAGAGAGTAGGGAGACTGGCGGTTACGATTGTAATCCTTGCTCAAGATCGAGCTGAGTAGTGGATTGCTGATCATAGATCAGCCCCAGGAGATATAGCGGCCTTCTCACATTGAGAAGGGGCGGGGAACCTGGGTAACAAGCTCTTGTGTACTTTCTTGTTTAGTTACTCAAGTCAATCGAACAAGAATCGAGTAGATCTAGGTGATTAGAAGCAACAGATCGCACAAATTGGTATCAGAGCCTGTGTTAAGCTTCGAGGAGATCGCGATTGAAGATTCGAGGCGTTCTTGAAGAAGATCCATGTCGTTACCGATGACTGGATCCAAGATTCTGGATCCAAGATCGAGATCGAAAGGTTCGATGGAGACGGAGACTTCTCTCTGTGGAAGAGAAGGATGTACGCTTATCTAAGCGTATCTGGATTGAAAGACGCTCTAGTAGTGAAGGACTCAAGCTCAGAGGTTAAAGACGAAGTATCGGATGAGGGGGATCTCGATACGAAGAAAGAGAAGCAAGCGGCGCTGGACGCTAGATCGGAGCGTTGCGAGAAAGCGATGAATATGTTCTTCTTGAATGTAGGAGATCACGTTCTGAGGAAGATCGAAAGGTGTACAACGGCGGCGGAGACATGGTCGTTACTGGAGACACTTTATCAGCCAAAATCTCTCCCTAACAGAGTTCATGCGCAGCTCGAACTCTATGGATTCAAGATGCAAGACGGAAGATCAATCGATGAGAACATAGATGATTTCCTCAAGATAGTTGGAGAATTGAGTCATCTGAGTATTGAGGTTCCAGAGGAAGTGCAAGCAGTACTGTTGCTTAACGCTTTGCCGTCAAAGTATGATCAGCTGAAGGAGACTTTGAAGTATAGCAGGAATGTGATCAAAGTGGAAGATGTTACAAGCTCTGCTAAGTCGAAGGAGAAAGAAATGAAGAATACTTCAGGGTCTCGGACTAGTTCAGAAGGTCACTATGTAAGGGGGAGATCAGAGAATCGTAACTGGTCTTCTAGCAAAGGAAAGAAGTATGGGGGATCAAGATCAAAGTCTGCTGAAGGAAAGAAGATTTGCTGGATCTGTGGCAAGGAAGGCCATTTCAAGAAGCAGTGCTACAAGTGGCTTGAGAGAAACAAAGGGAAGTCTCAATCAAAGAACCAGCCTGAGTCATCGTTGGCTAGAGATGATGCTCAAGATTTGGTGGGTTTAACAGCATGCGAGGTGAACCTGTCTCAGAGTCAGAACGACCTAGAAGAATGGGTGCTAGATACAGGATGTTCGTTTCACATGACGGCAAGGAAGGAGTTGTTTATCAATCTGCAGGAGAAAGCATCAGGTAAGGTCAGAATGGCTAACAACAGTCACACCGAAGTCAAGGGCATTGGCTCGGTTCGGTTCAGGAATCAGGACGGTACTACTTTCTTACTTCACGAGGTGAGGTACATGCCGGGAATTGCAAGGAATCTCATTTCTCTAGGCACTCTTGAACGGAATGGCTGCAAATTCAGGGGATCTGGAGGAGTTGTGAAGATTGTTAAGGTGTGTTGTGATAATGAAAGGAGAGCGCAAAGGGAATGATGCATTGCACATTCTACAAGGCAATGCACTAAAGGCAGAGGCTTGTTCTGCTACAGCATCTAGTCAAACGTCTTCTGAAGAAGCTAAGATGGTTGCAACAAGACTTTGGCATAGCAGACTAGGCCATGTAGGCCAGAAAGGGTTAGCAGTGCTGGCCAAGGAAGGTTGCATTGACAAATCAAGTAGCACAAGTCTCGACTTCTGCGAAGACTGTGTAATTGGGAAGGCTCACAAAGTAAGCTTTGGTAAACCGAAGCATGTTACTAAGGAGAAACTTGACTATGTTCACTCAGATTTGTGGGGATCACCAAATGTACCAGATAGTCTCAGCAGTTGTCATTAGTTTATATCCTTCATTGATGATTGGTCGAGAAAAGTTTGGATATACTTTCTCAGGACAAAGGACGAAGCATTTGAGAAGTTTGTGGAGTGGAAGAAAATGGTTGAAATACAGTCTGAGAGGAAAGTGAAGAAGCTGAGAGCTGATAATGGTTTCGAGTACTGCAACCTGAGGTTCGACAAGTTTTGTAAAGAGGAGGGAGTAGTGAGGCAAAGGACGTGTACCTATACTCCCTAGCAAAACGGAGTTGCTGAGAGACTGAACCGAAGTATAATGAACAAGGTCCGAAGTGTTCTAAGTGAGAGTGGCTTGGAGTTGAAGTTATGGGCAGAAGCGGCTTCTACTTCAGTCTATGTCATCAACCGGCTTCCCTCGTCAGCTATAGACTTTGAGATCCCTGCACAGAGGTGGACTACTGCATTACCATACTTGTCAGGCCTAAGGAGATTTGGGTGCGTGGTGTATGTTCACACAGACGAAGGGAAATTGAATCCAAGATCAAAAAGAGGAGTGTTCACTGGTTATCCAGAGGGGGTAAAGGGATTCAGAGTTTGGTTGTTGGATGATGAACGGTGTGTCATCAGTAGAAACGTCATATTTCGAGAAGACTTGATGTACAAAGACATCAACAAGACAGAATCCTCAGGTAACTCTATCCTTGTTCCATATGATTTAACTAATAAAAGTTCGAGTCTTGATCTTGCAGGTAATCAAGAAGAACATGTCATCACTCAAGAAGAAGTTTCAAGTTCAACTAGTGAAGGTACAGCTACGGTTCAGACTGAAGCAACTGAGACGTCTGAAAGTCAACAAGATGTGAGCAGTTACCAGTTGGTCAGAGAGGGAGAAGAGGCAGATAAGACAACCTTCAAAGTTTAAAGACTATCAGATGTATGAAGGGGATGAGGTGATTGCCGGGTTCGCATATTTAATAATGGAGGATGCTGGGAGACCTGAACCTAGTAGTCATCAGGAAGCTTTAGAGGATCCTGACAGTGAGTTGTGGACCGGAGCAGAACAAGAAGAGATGACTTCTTTGAAGAAGAATGCAACATGGATTCTAGTTGACAGAGTTAAAGGTCAGAAGCCGATAGGATGCAAGTGGGTCTACAAACGAAAGGCAGGCATTGCAGGCGTTGAGGATCCTAGGTTCAAGGCTCGTTTGGTGGCCAAGGGATATGCATAGATAGTAGGAGTAGACTTTCAAGAAATATTCTCACCCGTGGCCAAACATGTGTCAATCAGGTTCTTGTTGTCTATGGTGGTTCATTTTAATATGGAGCTTCAACAAATGGACGTGAAGACTGCGTTTTTACACGGATATCTTGATGAAGACATCTATATGGAACAGCCAGAGGATAAGGATCATCCGGAGAAGGTGTGTCTTCTAAAGAGGTCTCTTTATGGGTTGAGACAATCTCCTCGCCAGTGGAATACAAGGTTTGACGAGTTCATTGTGGGACAAGGTTTTGTGAGGAGCGAGTATGACATCTGCGTGTACTACAAGGAGTATGAGGAGGATAGCTATGTTTATCTACTGTTATATGTAGATGACTTTCTTCTTACGTCTAAAAGTAAGGTTCAAGTCACTGAGCTGAAGAAGATACTCAGTTCAGAGTTTGAGATGAAGGATCTTGGGGATGCTAAGAAGATATTGGGCATGGAGATTACGCGTGATAGAGAGAGAGGCACTTTAACAGCGTCTCGGGAAGATTATGCTTGGAAGGTGTTGGGAAATTTCAGCATGGAGAAATCGAAAAGTGTGTCAACACCACTAGGAGCGCATTTTCGTTTAAGCTTAGCTACTGAGAAGGAATTGAAGGAGCAGGAGTCTTACATGAGAGACGTTCCTTATCAGAGTGCTGTGGGTTCATTGATGTACTCGATTGTGGGAACAAGACCCGACTTGGCTTTTGCTATTGGGGTGGTGTGTAGATTCATGAGCAGTCCCATAAAGATCCATTGGCAGGCAGTTAAATAGATTCTTAGGTATTTGAGAGGTTCTACAAAGGTGAAGCTAGTATATACGAATGAAGGAAAGTTCGTGGTCAAGGGCTACTGTGATGCTGACTATGGAGCAGACCTGGATAAACGGAGATCTGTTACTGGGATGGTATTTACAGTTGGTGGAAATGTTGTGAGTTGGAGATCGAGTCTTCAAAAGTCGATTGCGCTATCAACTACAGAAGCAGAGTGGATCGCATTAGAAGAAGCGTCAAGAGAAGCCATGTGGTTAAGAGGATTCATCAACGAGTTGGGGTTTGAACAAGACTTGGTGGAAGTATTTTGTGATTCTCAAAGTGCAATAGCACTTTCTAGGAATCCGGTTCATCACGAGAAAACAAAACATGTAGATGTGAAGTACAACTTTGTTTGTGAGCTTGTCAGTGAGAAGATCATCGACGTTGTGAAGATTGCAACACAGTATAACCCTGCAGATAATTTTCACAAAAGTGCTACCAGTTGGGAAAATGCGAGAAGCTTTGAAGTTTCTCAGAATTACAGAAAACTGAGCTGCATTGGTTTAAGTTATAAAGCCTGGTGGGTTTATCAGGGAGATAAGAAGTTGAGCGAGCTTGCTCAGGAGGAGTTGACAAGAAGAGTTAACAGGAGAAGAAGAGAAGATTTGAAGTTTCTTGGTTTCAGGAGGAGTTGATTTCAAGAATCAACGAGTGAAGTCAGTACATACATGATACTTGGACAAGGAGGAGATTTGAAGATATGTGTCCATGTATCAGTATGTATATGAGTATCTAAACCGTCAGTCTCTCAATAGGTTAGCTTAACCGGTTTTGGTTAGCTAAGGGTCACGTGTATTATCACGAGAGTTGAGAGTTGTACATCGGTGATATATAAGTCGTTCTATCTCAACTCTAGCTCGAGCTGATACAGAGTGATAAGTGAGAAGAAAGCGAAAGAGTAGAGAGACTGGCGGTTACGATTGTAATCCTAGCTCAAGATCGAGTAGAGTAGTGGATTGCTGATCATAGATCAGCCCCAGGAGATATAGCGGCCTTCTCACATTGAGAAGGTACGGTGAACCTGGGTAACAAGCTCTTGTGTACTTTCTTGTTTAGTTACTCAAGTCAATCGAACAAGAATCGAGTAGATCTAGGTGATTAGATAGAAGCAATAGATCGCCCAGATAATACCTATCAAACCAATAAACCGAACTAACCAAACGAATTAATATATTTATATTTATCTGATTTTAAATGAAACCAAAATAAAAATTTAAGACTTTCATAGCTAAAGTTAAGTACCAAACTTTAGATAATAAACAATTATAATAAACAAAAACAGAATTATAACCGATTTGAAACAAAGTCTAAAGCATCAAATAAACGAATTGAAACCATGAATATATGAAACGTAACATTAAAGTATGATTACAATAAAAAGAAGCAGACAAGTATAAACAAAGAAACAGAGATATAAACGATGTGAAACAGAATTGAAAGCATCAATAAACGATTCGAAAATAGGAACAGAGAAATCGTAACCTTTGAAGGGTGATTATAAAAACACAGATAAAAGGAAATAAAGGTTGGCGAGAGAGTGTGTAATTAGGGCTGGGTTCGCGGGTCAACCCGCCCCGCATGACCCGCCAACCCGTGGATCGACTCTATTTTTTAAACTCAAAATTCCGACCCGCATAACCCGCGAAAGAAAAATCGTAAACCCGCACCCGCCCCGCTAAGATTGCGGGTAACCCGCGGGGCCCGCAGATAATATTAAATTTAATAAATAATTATTTTTTTTATCAATTAATTACTTTTTATAATAAAAATTATACATTTATATTATAAATTATATAATTTTCATTAATTTATATATTTTTTACATATTTTTATTTTTATTTTTATTTATTTTAAAAAAAATTAGAAAAAAATAATATTTTTTTTATTTTGCGGGTCGGCAGATACCCGCGACTCAAATTTGGTTGACCCGCACCCGCCCCGCTAAAAATCGACTCAACCTGCACCCGCACACGCATGCTGAAATTTGTAAATCGATCGACCCGCACTCGCCCCGCGGCGGGTCAAACGGGGCGGGACCCGCGAGTAATGACCCAAATTCCGAGCTCTATGTGTAATACACATCTATTGTGCATAAATAGATTATTATATATATACAGCTTTGTGCTGCCAAATATAGTAAATATATCTAGTAAATAATCATGTACAAAAAGTGAATACTTACTAGCCGGTTTCTCATCCTCAAGGATCAAAAACTTATTCAAGAAGCTACATAAATAGGGAAATTGCCAAAAATACTATTTTCAAATTACCATTTTTCATGTTTACACTAATCATTTTTACCCTCACTTTTAATGAAGGCTAAAAGACATTTATAACCTTTTGATTACATTTGACAAAAAAAAATCATATGGTAAAAACATCAACTCTAAACCCTAAATCATCAACTCTAAACCCTAAACCATGAAACATCAACCCTAAACCCTAAACTCCGAAACATCAACTTTAAACCCTAAACCCTAAAACATCAACTTTAAACCCTAAACGTAAACTCTAAACCCTAAATCTAAACTTAAAACATCAACTTTAAACCCTCACTCATCAACTCTAAACCCTAACCCCTAAACCCTAAACTTCAACTCTAAACCCTAACCCCTAAACCCTAAACTTCAACTCTAAACCCTAACCCCTAAACCCTAAACTTCAACTCTAAACCCTAACCCCTAAACCCTAAACTTCAACTCTAAACCCTAACCCCTAAACCCTAAACTTCAACTCTAAACCCTAACCCCTAAACCCTAAACTTCAACTCTAAACCCTAACCCCTAAACCCTAAACTTCAACTCTAAACCCTAAACGTAAACCCTAAACCCTAAAACCCTAGAGTTGATGTTTTAGGGTTTAGGGTTAATTTTTTAGGGTTTAGGGTTTCGAGTTTAGTTTTTAGGGTTTAGGGTTTAGAGTTTAGTGTTGATAGTTTAGGGTTTAGTGTTGATGGTTTAGGGTTTAGAGTTGAAGTTTAGGGTTTAGGGGTTAGGGTTTAGAGTTGAAGGTTTAGGGTTTAGGGTTTAGAGTTGATGTTTCGGGGTTTAGGGTTTAGAGTTGATGTTTCTGGGTTTAGAGTTTATTTCAAAAAAAAATAGGGTTTAGGATTGATGGTTTAGGGTTTAGGGTTCGTATTTAAAAAAAAAAATAGGGTTTAGGATTGATGGTTCAGGGTTTAGGATTTGAATTTCGAAATAGTATAATTCAGAAAAAAATTAAAAAAATTATTTTTTATTATTTTTTATTTAAATCTTTATTTATTATATATATAAAGAACATGGGCATAAGAGTCTTGCCACTTAGTGAAAAATGTATTTTTAAAAATGTCCATTTAGTGGTGGTAAAAATGAAAAGTGGTAGCATGAAAGTGGTAAATATGTAATTTTCCCGTTCATAAATAAGAGAAATTAGCATGTATAACCATAAAAAATTAGAATTCAACAAATAGCCATATCAAGCATTAGGCTATGCTGTTTATGTAATAATTGCCTTATTAGCTTTGAGGCGCACACACACACATTTACACTTGACCAATTTTTTTTCTTTGTTTTTTCTATGTTTTTTTCTATTTTTTTCTATGTTTTTTCTTCTTCCAAATATAAACAGAGATATAAACGATGTGAAACATAACTGAAAGCATCAATAAACGATTTGAAAATAAGAACAGAGAAATCGAAACCAAGCGCTCGTAGCTTGGTGGTAAAGGAGGTACAGCTATACTGTCCGCCACCCGGGTTCGAACCTTGGCCACAACGGATTTAACATCCCTTCCGTTGGGGCACTAGACCCCTTTCAGGGGATAGTTGGGAATGTGGCTGTCCAGATACCAGAGTTATAAAAAAAAAAAACAGAGAAATCGTACCTTAGATGATGATTATAATAAACAGAGATAAAAGGAAATAAAGGTTGGCGAGAGTGAGTGTGTAAACAAATTTAACATCTATTGTGTATAAATGGATTATATATATACAACTTTGCGTTGCCAAATCTAGTAAATATATCTACCATTCTAAATCCATATTTACTTCGGTTCGGTTCGGTTTATATACCGTCAGTTTTCGGTTTATTCGGTTTTATACCAAAAAACATAATTCTTTATTTTGGGATCATATTATATGAATTTTAGAGTCTTGTTGTCAACACATTCATTTATTAAAAAATATTATAAGTTTAAATAAAAGAACAAAAATAAAAAATGTTTCTATCATCTAATAAAATAATCAAATCTATAATTAAAATCAAAGCTCAAAATTTTGATAATAAAAATAAAAAACAAAAAATAAAACAGAAGCACGAAGCACAAAAAATAAGTTATTATATTCTTTCATATTTAGCGTTCAT